>NC_025993.2:85366687-85392193 GCF_000442705.2 Elaeis guineensis
TAGTTCATAGATTCACATTAAGTTTAAACAAACTTCAAATGATTATTGACAGTCAAAAAACTATATATGATAAAGCCGGACTTAGCTATAATACTTTTAAAAAATAAAAATTTTTAAAAAATATTTTTATTGATGCATCCATGAGCAAATTGTCAAACATTACATGTTTTAAATGTAGTAAGGTAGGATACAAAGCTAATACATGTTTATCAAATAAATTTATTGATAAAAATATTAAAAAAATATGGATTCCAAAAAGAATCATTGTGACTAACCCCAAAAGATCCAAGTTAGCTTAGGTACTTAAGATTAAAACTTGACTTTATTTGTGCAGGTGTGTCTTGCATCCCAAGCAACAAAACGAAAGTGATATCTTGATAGTGGATACTCAAGATACATGACCGGTAATGAATCTCAATTCATCATATTGAAAGCTAAAAATAGAGGGATGGCCACCTTTGGAGATAATGGCAAAGGAAAGATCATCGGTATTAGTAACATTGGTATCACTCCCTCTACTTGTATTAAAAATGTGTTACTTATAGATGGTCTCAAGTATAATCTTTTAAGTATTAGTCAATTATGTGATAAAGGTTATAAAGTAGTTTTTGAATCATCTATGTGCATTGTAACTTGTCTTTTTGATGATAGCACGAGATTCATTGGGCATAAGCATGACAATATATATGATTGATTTGGATAATCTTTTCATGCAGAATATGCAATATCTTGTAGCTATGAATGCTAAAATCAATGAGACAAGTTGACTTTGGCACCATAGGCTTCCACATATTAGTATGCACATATTTTTTAAAATTATTAAAAAAAATTTGATTTTTGATTTGTCAAAAATTAGTTTTGATAAAGATAAAATTTATGATGTATGTCAATTAGATAAACAAACAAGAATTTTTTTAAATCTAAGAATATTATTTCAACTTCTAAACCTTTAGAACTCTTACATATGGATTTATTTGATCCTATAAGGACAATTAGTTTAGGAGATAAAAGATATGATTTTATAATTATTGATGATTTTTTGTGTTTCACTTGGATTATATTTTTAGCATCTAAAGATAAAGCATTTTTAGTATTTTCTAAGTTTTATCGAAAAATTTCAAATGAAAATGGTTTACTAATTATTGACTATGGTACTGAATTTAAAAACAAAAATTTCAAAAAATTTTATGATGAAAAAAGTATAGATCATAATTTTTCAATACCTAGAATACTACAACAAAATGAAATAATAGAAAGAAAAAATAGGACTCTTGAAGAAATGGCCCGTACCATGCTACGTGAGAGCAAGCTCCTAAAATACTTTTGGGCAGAAGCAATTAACACAGCATATTACATCTTAAACCATGCTTTAATAAGATCAATTTTAAAGAAAATATCTTATGAGTTATGGAAAGATAGAAAATCTGACATAGGATATTTTTATATTTTTGGATGCCATTATTTTATTTTAAATAATGGTAAAGATAGCTTAGGCAAATTTGATGCTAAATTTGATGAAGCTATCTTTCTTGACTATTTCACTTTTAGCAAAGCTTTTAGAATATTTAATAAAAGAATACTAGTAGTGAAAGAGTCAATTTGTAGTTTTTGATGAAGCTAAAGTCTTTCATCAAAAAAGAGAGAGGGTGCTGATGATGCAGGTATCATAGAAGATGAAATGAAAGAGCTCACCATCAATGACTCAAATGAGCAAAACAAAGATCAATTGGAAGAAAAATATGAAAATGAATGCATCAATGATCAAAACACTCAAGAACAACCTCAAGATATAGGTAATCTTTCAAGAAAATGGAGGTATGTCCACAATCACCCCAAAAAATTAATTATTGATGATTCGGCACAAGGAGTAAGAACTAGATCTTTGCTTAGAGATGTTTGTATTATGTAGCTTTTGTTTCATACCTAGAATCTAAAATAATAGATGAAGCTAAAAAAGATCATAACTGGATAATTACCATGTAAGAAGAGCTAAACTAATTTGAAAGAAACAATATATGGACAGTAGTTGCTAGACCTAAAAATCACCCCATAATAGGAACTAAATGGGTATATAGGAACAAATTAGATGAAGATAGAAATGTAATAAGAAATAAAGCAAGATTAGTTGCTAAAGAATACAATCAATAAGAAGAAATTGATTTTGATAAAATATTTACTCCTGTTGCTAGACTAGAAGCAATAAGAATGCTACTTACTTTTGCTTATTTTATAAATTTTAAGTTATTTCAAATGGATGTTAAGAGTGCTTTTCTAAATGGTTATATTGCTGAAGAAGTATATGTAGAACAACCTCCAGATTTTGAAAGTCATAAATTTTCAGACCATGTATTTAAGTTAAACAAAGCATTATATGATTTAAAATAAACTCTTAGGATTTGGTATGAAAGATTCAGTAAGTTTTTATTAAAAAATAGTTTTTTAAGAGAAAAAATTGATACTACTCTATTTAAAAAGAAAAGATAAAAAAATTCTAATTATACAGATATATGTTGATGACATTATATTTGGGTCTATTAATGAAGATTTATGCCAAGAGTTTGCCAACCTCATGCAGAGAGAGTTCGAGATGAGCATGATGGGAGAACTTACTTTCTTCCTCAGATGCTAGATCAAACAAATGGAGGGGATCTCCATCACCCAAAGTAAGTAGATAAGAAAACTATTAAAGAAATTTAGAATGGAGAGCTCAAAAATTGTAAGTGCATCTATGATCCCTTCTTATAAATTAGAAAAAGATGAACATGATAAAAATATTGATTCAAAACTCTATAGAGGCATGATAGGCTCTTTATTGTATCTTACTGCTAGTAGACCTATTCAGTGTATGCATGTGTGCTAGATATCAGTCAAATCCTAAGGAATCTCACTTAAATATTGTTAAAAAAAATTTTAGATACTTAAAAAGAACATAAAATCTAGGATTTTGGTTCTCAAAATAATTTTCTATGGACTTAATAGGTTACTCAGATGTAGATTTTACTGGATGTAAACTAGATAGAAAAAGTACTAGTCGAATTTGCTAATTTCTAAGAGTGAACTTAATCTCTTAGTTTAGCAAGAAGCAAAATTTAGTAGCATTGTCTATAGTCGAGGCTGAATACATTGCAGTCGAAAGTTGCTGTGCTCAAATCCTGTGGATTAAGCAATAACTTATAGATTTTGGTATTGAACTTAAAAATATCCCCATAAGATGTGATAATACTAGTACCATCAATTTGGCCAAAAATCCAATCCAATACTCTAGGTCAAAATAAGTTAAAATTAGACATCATTTCATAAGAGAATATATTCAAAATAATGATATAACACTTGAATACATAAATATTGAAAAGTAATTAGCTGACATTTTCATCAAAGCACTAAATGAAAATAAATTTTATGAAATTAGAAGAGAATTGGGTATCTTAGATCCTTCTGCTTGAACTCCAATCATATTTTTACTCCCAAAATCTATCTAAAATCTCTTGACTTCATTATCTTAATTTTGGGAGGTATCAATCTTTTTTGAGATTTTTTCAAGATAATTAAAAAAAAAATCATCAGTGCTATTCAGATACAATCTCAGATTTTTTTTCATTGAAATATTCCATCAAAAATCATACCAAAATTTACCTAGACTCCTCATGATCATCTCAAGTCGATATGACCCTTTTCAAAATTTTTCTCTTGAATTTTTTCTCTATTTTAAATCATTCTCCCATCGCCTGATGTTTATCCTGGATGGGGTGGTGTCCCATGGGACGTCCCAATTGAATGGGCATGAGGATTTCTTTTGAGCCGACCTATTTAATCTCTCTTTTAAAACCTATGTGGGGCGACTCAAACACTATATCTCTTTTTCTTCTTCTCATCCCAAACCTAAGGCTCCTCTCCTAGCTCTCCACCAGCTTCAAATCCATCCAAAATCTTAGATTTCCATCTCAAATTCTAGAGCAAACACTCTCTCTCGGCACATCCTCTTGCTCTCCATCAAATCTCAAGCCCTAACTTGCAAAATCCGTGAGAAACACTCCTAAACCCTCTTCTCCTCTTCATTTTCATTCATCTCTCTTCCCTCTCTATCTTCTTGACTGATTTTCCTCCTCTCCTTGGGACAATGGCCCCCAAGATGTAGTTGCCACAGAGAAGGAAGTCAGTGAGATCCTTAGAGGCTGAGGAACGAAGGAAGATATGATTTGATAACTGATCGAGACATCTGTTTGATGCACCATGTAGTTTCTGAAACTCTCCTAAATCTGTCATTTTTGATGATTGATGCCATGAGAGAGGTCTTGAACAGATCCAAGGCTCCCTTGCCTTATGGTATGGCCCTTATTGTGATTTTTAGAGAGTCTGGAGTGAGCTTTGAGGGAGAGATTGTTTGTAGATTGTCGAACACTGATATCTACAACGATCACTCCCTTCGATGCATGGGGTTTATCAGAGGGGATGGCCGTTGGGTCAAGGGCCGTGTAGCTGCAGCCGAGGAGGATGATGATGAGGAGGAGGAGCATGCTGAGGGGGAGGGTCCATCTTCACCATCGTGCCCAAGCAGAGTACAGTTGATCACCCTGTATCGGAGCCTGAGACAGGATCCTCAATCAGAGTACCCTCATCGAGCCATATCGTGCCATCATTTAGCTTGGGAGATGATGATATGGGACTGTTGGCTGAGAGAGTGGCAAGGATTCTATCTGTTTAGCAGCAGTGGTTTCAGGATCAGGTTCTTCAGTAGCTCCATCAATTTCAACAGTATCAAGAGCAGATTCTTCAACAGGTGCAGCAGCAGCAGCCGCAGCAGTATCGTCCGGCTTCATCGAGTTCTTTTTCTGATCCTTCCTCAGATTTTTCTGTCGTGCCACACATTTCTTTTTTGATGGAGCTCTTATTTGATTTGAGTACTAGATTGGAGAGTATGGAGAGCTCTCTACTCAGGTTTAGTGGCAGGATTTTTAATATAGAGAGGGAGATCAGATGGATTGTAGATTCTCTATCGACAGGAGTGAGGATATTGATCACTTCCTCACCTCAGCTAGATGACTTACTCGAGAGATAGAGAGACCCCACAGCCAGCTTTGCTCTTCTCTTGAGGTGATTCGGACAGACATCAGAGACTCCAGAGACTTTGTATCTATTGATCTAGATGGGCTCTGACTTACAGTGAGGGAGATCTTATCCCAACTTAATGCCATTAAAACTCAGCTTCAGTCAAAGCTCTCCGCATCCAGTGAGCCAGCCTTTGTCTAGTCCATTGTATTTCATCCTCCGACATCTTTCTCTCAGACCAGACCTTTCGATCGAGGATGAGGCTGATCATTTCTTACCTATCTTGCACTCGATACCCATTCTCACTGATCTGATCATTTTGTACTAGACTTTTTAGGTTACTTTATTATTGTATTTTGTTTTATGTATGAGAGCTTTATGCTCATGGACATATATTATGACTCTTGTAACCTCTCTTTTTATTGTAATTAATGAATGAGATTATTATCATGGCTCACTTCTTTTTTTTTGGATGAATGAATGACTGTTATACATGAATGAATGCACTATTACTCTGATACCTGACATACAACCATGAAAAATTTTACTCTCTCTAGTCCATTTTTTTGATGATGTCAAAAAAGGAGAGAAAGTAGTGTATTATCTATCTGAACTTTTTAAATATTTTGCTCTTTTAAATTTTTACTCTGATACAGTATTTTGCTTCGATACGTCTCTGATACGCCTTTGATATACCTCTGATACGCCCATTTTCTACATTGATACATCTGTTTTTACCTTCATTTTGATACTATTTAAAAAATTACTCTGATACATCTATTTTTGTTGAGTGCTCTAATAATTTTATTTTTTGCATTGATACCAAAATATCTCGATACATTCATTTTTGATTTTACAAAATGTTTCAATTTTTTCTCTTTTAATTCTTGTTCTAATGGTTTCATCCTTCCTTTGATATCAAAATGAGAAAAAGAGAAAAAAACATTCCTTTCATATTTATTGCTCTAATATTAAAAACAAAGAAGAAAAGAATAAAATTCTTTTATGAACCATCTTTACTTCAATAAAAAAAATTTTACAAATTGAATACTCTTTATATAAGAAAAGAGAAGATCTTTTTCAAATAGTCAAAATAATTATTTTTATCTGTTTCATACAAGAAAGAAAATTTTTGACTGATTAAAAATAATTTTCAGAAAAACTATGATACCTTCTCAAATGAGTTTCAGTAAAATGAATTGAAACATTAAAATTGCTAAAAATATGTATCTCATATTTTTTCATGCTTAATCTTTGGCATATTCCTATAAGTACTTCACAAATCCAAATTCTTTGAGCTTTAAGAACTTATTTTATGAACACTCAAATATTTTGTCATCATCAAAAAGGGAGAGATTGTTGCTCCAAGAATTGATTTTGATGATCACAAACTATTTGAGGGGACTACTAATGAGTTTCTTATCTTTAAAGAATATTTTTGTGATATTTCAGGTAGTCCAAAAGATTGAGTTTGAAAAGCTTCATCAAGTGTGCCAAAGTTGAAGTTTCTACAAGTTGAAGAAGTTTTCGAAGCCTTTTGAGAGTGTCAAATTGATTTAAATTTATTTGAGAGCATTTGAAAGTGTTCTGATAAGTTTCGGACCTTAAATGCATGAAAAACTGGGTTGACACAAAATGGAATGACCCATCTGGGTCATTCTCTTTCATTAAGTAGCCAGCACGTACTATTTTGGCTTGTGGCGTGTAGTGGGATGACCCACCTGAGATGACCCCTGAGACCCCGAGACCAAAATAGAAAGTCTAATTTTTAGACTAGCCAAATGAGGCATCCCATAGAACTTCCCAGTCACAGTGGGACGACCCATATGGGATAATTCATTCTAGGCGAGCTTTGTAACGGTTAGTTTTCAGCCTATTTTTGATGTATTTAATGCATATTAAATACTCTCCAACAGCTCTAAACCGACACTAAGACATTCTCAAGAGAAAATGGTGATTATAAATGCTCTCTTGAAGTGAGAAATCATAAGTTTTCAAGCATTTAAAGCTCACATCCGTGAAAATTCAAAAAATTTTTAAAAGAGAGGAAAGAAGCATTCAATCAGCTCACCAACCACTCTCCAATTGCAATCAAATCTGCAAATCTATTAAGGGTGTTCAGCAAAAACTTATTCCCCTTAAGTATTGTATTTCTATTACATTTATTGTATTCATTTAAAGAGATATTCTACTAAAATTTCAATACCCTATTTTTCTTCATATTGTATTTTAGGTTTTGAGTTTTGGGGGTTTCCAAAACTCGGATAGGTTGATCCAAACCTAAAAACGGAGTGTTGAGGGTTAGCTTATATTCGAAAAATAAGTATTCTTGCTG
Source organism: Elaeis guineensis (assembly GCF_000442705.2). Classification (NCBI taxonomy): domain Eukaryota; kingdom Viridiplantae; phylum Streptophyta; class Magnoliopsida; order Arecales; family Arecaceae; genus Elaeis; species Elaeis guineensis. The sequence continues at coordinate 85,374,069 of NC_025993.2, forward strand.
GGATAGCAAGGGTCGGGATTGTCCGATGTGTTGTATTCTTGAAATCTTTTAGTGGATTGAATTTCCAAGTAGAGACTTAGGGAGTGGACGTAGGTGTAAGGTTGGCACTGAACTACAATAAATCTCGTGTTTGTTGTGCTTGCATCACTTTTCTTATTCTTTATATTTTATACTTGATTACCTATCATTTGTGTTTGATTTTATTTTCATATCTAATCAATGCACTCCACTCAATACTTTAGCATATTACTTGATTGCACTAATATCAAAAATTTTAAAAAGATCCAATTCACCTCCCCGCTTAGGCTCCATATCTGGACAACAATATATATATATATACATACATATATATACATATATATACATGTATATACACACATACACATATATACATACATATATATACATATATATACACACATACACATATATACATACACACACACACACATATATATATACATACATACATATATACACATATACATACATACATACATACATACATACATATAAATATATATATATACATACATATATATACATATATACATATAAATATGTATATATACATACATATATATACATATATATGTATATACATACATACATATATATATACATAAATACATATACATATATACAAACATACATATACATATACATATATATATATACATATATATATGTATACATATATATATACATACATATATATACATCTATATATACATACATATATATATATACATACATATATATACATATATATATATGTTGGTGCAAAAATCCACTTGCGCCGGAGAAGCTGGAATCGGGGAAGTCGCGGTGGCCGCCGGGACCTGCAAAGGAAGTCTAAACCGGAGGTGGGGTTGCTCCGGCAAGACCCTCCGACGCTCAAGTCAGTTCTCTGCCTCAACAAGAATGGAGTGCTCGAACGGAGAATTTAGCAGAGTTTTTAGATAAAAAATGAGGGCTTATAGAATAACGTATCTGGGGTCCCCTTTTATAGGCGGAGGGGGCAGTAGTCTGATAGCGACATCTGTAACCGTCTGGCAGTGAGCTGCCCAGGGTCAGGCGGAGTTTGCTGCGAAGAGTAGTGGAGTGGACCCGTGACTATCATCGGGGTGTGCCACGTGGAGTCAGTTACGGGGAGTGGAGCGACGTTCGCTGTCGTGACTCGTCATGGAGTGGTGGGATCGCACAGGATCCGCCGTGGGGAGTGGAGCAGAATTGTGGCCGTTAATACGGCCTGTTAGGGAGTAATGGAGTTGCGTAGGGTCCGCCGCAGGGAGTGGAGCAGTGTCGTCCGTTACTGTGGCCTGTCAGGGAGTAATGGAGCTGCGTAGGGCCCGCCGCAGGGAGTGGAGCAGAATCGTGGCCGTTACTGTGGCCTGCCAGGGAGTAATGGAGCTGCGTAGGGCCCACCGCAGGGAGTGGAGCAGAATCGTGGCCGTTACTGTGGCCTGCCAGGGGGTCCAGACTTATCGACCGAAGTTCGGTTGGAGTCGGTAGTGAGGTCCAGTATCCGTAGGAGTTTGGGTGAGGTCTACCTGCAGTTGAAGTCGTGGGCGGAGTCCGGCTCCCGTAGGAGTCCGGACGAAGTCTGTCTGCAGCCGTTGGGGTCGAGGATGAAGCCCGGCTCCCGTAGGAGTCCGGGCGGAGTCTTCCTGCAATTAAAGTTAAAGGCGAAGTCCGGCTCCCGTAGGAGTCCGGACAAGGCTTACCGGCAGCTGATGTTGAGGACGGAGCCCGGCTCCCGTAGGAGTCCGGGCGAAGTCTACTTGCTGTTGAGGTTGTTGGCGGAGTCCGGACGAAGTCTGTCTGCAGCCGTTGGGGTCGAGGACGAAACCCGGCTCCCGTAGGAGTCCAGGCGGAGTCTTCCTGCAATTAAAGTTAAAGGCGAAGTCCGGCTCCCGTAGGAGTCCGGACAAGGCTTACCGGCAGCTGATGTTGAGGACGGAGCCCGGCTCCCGTAGGAGTCCGGGCGGAGTCTACTTGCGGTTGAAGTTGTTGGCGGAGTCCGGCTCCCGTAGGAGTCCGGACGAAGTCTGTCTGCAGCCGTTGGAGTCGAGGATGAAATCCGGCTCCCGTAGGAGTCCGGGCGGAGTCTTCCTGCAATTAAAGTTAAAGGCGAAGTCTGGCTCCCGTAGGAGTCCGGACAAGGCTTACCGGCAGCTGATGTTGAGGACGGAGCCCGACTCCCGTAGGGGTCCGAGCGGAGTCTACTTGCGGTTGAAGTTGTTGGCGGAGTCCGGCTCCCGTAGGAGTCCGGACGAAGTCTGTCTGCAGTCGTTGGGGTCGAGGACGAAGCCCGGCTCCCGTAGGAGTCCGGGCGGAGTCTTCCTGCAATTAAAGTTAAAGGCGAAGTCCGGCTCCCGTAAGAGTCCGGACGGAGTCTATTTGCGGTTGAAGTTGTCGGCGGAGTCTGGCTCCCATAGGAGTCCGGACGAACCTTACCAGCGGTTGACGTTGGCGACGGAGCCCGGCTCCCGTAGGAGTCCGGGCGGACCTCCTGAAGCTGATTCTGCTGAGAACTTCGGCTGTGGATATTTTATACCCAACACCAATCCCCCTACTTCCAAGTTTGAATTTCGAATGAAGGAAGTACAGAGAGAGATGGGCACAGCCGAAACCATCCCCTCGAATCCTGCGCACTGCCGCCCCCAGATATTTTGGCATTAAATGTGCGCGTGCTGGAATCTTTTCGGATCGGGGCGACCTGAAGAGTCTTTTCGGAACTCCCGCCGAAACGTGATCCCAAGCGTTGTGCTACAGAAATTTGCGAACAGTCAATCCTCGATGGCGGCGAGTGGGACACGTGGCATGCACCAGTTGGCCTAGGGACACCCGCCGCCATAACTGTGCTAAGATCCGCTGGCTATTTAAACCCCCTACTCTTCCTTCGGGGCTCCATCCTGCCGAAAGGACAGCATCTTTCTTTCGTATGAGAGCCTAACTACTCAGCCACTTCCTCCGCACCAGCCCTCGCTGTCTTCAGCCCCCTCGATTCTTCTCTAAGGGGTTCCCACATCATGCCCTCCACTCCGGAGGCCATCCTCGAAGGGATGTATAGGGCCTGGAGGAAGGCGAGGAGGAGAACAGCGGGCCGGTGAGTTCGTCGGTCATCAAGTGGCCGCTGAGGATCCCCGTCGTCTCAAAGGGGGCTCAAGGAAGAATTCCTTCAACAACAGGGGTTTAATAACGGGGGCCGCCAGTAAAGGTATTCTGCCCGAGAATTTCGGAGTAGCAAGGTGGGATGATATCGGTCAAGAGGGCAGAGCTGTCGTCACAAGCTGTGACGGGATCCTTGATGTCGTCGTGGCCGAGGGACCAGAAGCGGTCGACGTCGATGGTGGGGCAGTAGGACCTGTTGCGGGGACGGTGGAAGTAGCGCATGCCGACCTTGCTGAAGCATTTTGGACGGCGGCTACCACGGAGTATTCGATGATGACGCATATTTTCGGCGCCACCGTTGCCCCCAGGGTGACTCCGGTTCTTCTTGAAACAGGTCTTCGTCGCCGCTGCCGTTGCCCTTACCGCCCCCGGGAATCTATCCCATCCTTTTCCCCCTAAGGTTGGGACTTCGGAGGTGGAGCGAAACAAGGCGGGGTGAAAGCCGATGAGCCCATCACACGTACTGGACGACGCGGCTGGGAAGGACAGAAATGGGAAGAGAAGTTTGCAGCTTGAAGCGGCCTCCGGTGCATCCTTTTCAAACCGTGTTCGCGAGACTTGCAATGATGTATACATTTTTTTTTTTTTTGGCCCACCGGGTCTTGTAACGTACATCCTGTCAGTTGAAAAATGAAAAGGAGATTTTGTTACCTCGTCTGCATCTTGTATCGAGTAGTCGTCTGTCGAACTTCTTTATTCTTCTTTCTTCTCTCTTCCTTCTTTTCTTCTTTTCTTTTTCACGTCATCCCAAGGTCGTCGACGATCTCTTTTATTCGTGTTGGATTGTTATTTGCCGAGCTCCTTTTCGACTTTTACGCCGTTCGAAGATACCTGGTTGTCATTTTCCCATCAATGGCTGCAGGCTTGCTTGGGGCCAATCGGGCCTGGGGTCCCTCCTAGGGCTTGAGTTCGGGGATCCGAGCTTCTGTCACCCTAAGTAGGTTGTCCTGTTTTGTGTCGAAAACTTTCTCAAAAGCTGGGACTCCCGGTGGGAGCCCCAGTCCTTGCGGTGACAGAGTTTTCTGTACCTCGATCGCTGTCCGTTTTTCAATCGTAGCTGTCATAGTCCGTTGCCTTCTTTTTTTCTTTTCGCTCGGAGTTTTTCTTCGCTGAAGTCAAGGCGAAGTTCGGCTCCCGTGGGAGTCCGGACGGAACCCTCCTGTGATTGGAGTCACGGGCGGAGCCCGGCTCCCGTAGGAGTCCGGGCGGAGTTCCTTGCAATCAAAATCAGATGCGAAGTTCGGCTCCCGTAAGAGTCCGGACGGAGTCTATTTGCGGTTGAAGTTGTCGGTGGAGTCCGGCTCCCGTAGGAGTCCGGACGAAATCTGTCTGCAGCCGTTGGAGTCGAGGATGAAGCCCGGCTCCCGTAGGAGTCCGGACAGAGTCTTTCTGCAATCAAAGTTAAAGGCGAAGTCCGGCTCCCGTAGGAGTCCGGATGAATCTTACCGACGGTTGACGTTGGCGACGAAGCCCGGACTCCCGTAGGAGTCCGGGCGAAGTCCCCCTTGGGGTCGGAGTCGTAGGCGGAACCCATCTCCCGTGGGAGTTCGGGCGGATCTTACCGGCAGTTGAAGTTGGTGACGGAGCCCGGCTCCCGTAGGAGTCCGGGCGAAGTCCCCCTTGGGGTCGGAGTCGTAGGCGGAGCCCATCTCCCGTGGGAGTTCGGGCGGAGTCCGCAAGGGCTAATCCTGTTGAAAACTTCGGCCGTGGGTATTTTGTACCCAACACTCTCCCCATCCGGTCTAAATGGAACCGGGCCTTCGACTTTGCTCAAGTTAGGGCGAGGTTCTCCTCCTGTCCCTAACAGGGCTGTGGAGGCTCATATGGGCGTTGTAAGGCCTCTCCCCCCATCTGGTCTAAATGGAATCGGGCCTTCGACTTTGCTCAAGTTAGGACGAGGTTCTCCTCCTGTCCCTAATAGTGCTGTGGGGGCTCATATGGGCGTTGTAGGGCCTCTCCCCCCATCCGGTCTAAATGGAACCGGGCCTTCGACTTTGCTCAAGTTAGGACGAGGTTCTCCTCCTGTCCCTAACAGGGCTGTGGGGGCTCATATGGGCGTTGTAGGGCCTCTCCCCCCATCCGGTCTAAATGGAATCGGACCTTCGACTTTGCTCAAGTTAGGGCGAGATTCTCCTCCTGTCCCTAACAGGGCTGTGGGGGCTCATATGGGTGTTGTAAGGCCTCTCCCCCCATCCGGTCTAAATGGAATCGGGCCTTCGACTTTGTCGGGACGACGTTTCCCTCTCGCTTCTGACACAGTTTGTGCGAATTGTTTAAAGACATGCAGGTATGCAACTTTCAATTAAAATGAAGTTATTGGTAGTACACCCGTAAGTTTTCCGAGTTCCACGGTCGTGGGAGGTCGGCTCCTCCAAGTTTCTTAAGATAATAAGTTCTTAGCCGGACTACTTCTTTGACTTCATACGGTCCTTCCCAGTTTGGGGCGAGTTTCCCCCGGTCCTGAGGTTGCGAGACAGCAGCTCGTCGAAGTACTAGATCTCCTGCTTTAAAGGCTTTGTTCTTGACTCGGGCGTTGTAATATCGAGCAACTTTCTGTCTGTAGGCTGCCATTCGAACCTGAGCGATCTCCCGTCTTTCTTCCAGCAGGTCGAGGTTGGCTCTAAGACTTTGTGAATTTTGATGTTCGTCGAATACCACGACTCGTGCCGACGGGAGTTTAAGCTCGATTGGGATGACGGCTTCCGTATCGAAGGCTAAAGCAAAGGGGGTCTCCCCTGTAGGTAACCTCTGGGTAGTTCGATACGCCCATAGCACATGATAAAGCTCGTCCGCCCAAGTTCCCTTTTGCTTTTTCAAGCCTTGTCTTAATCCCCTGCAAAAGGGTTCTGTTGGTCACCTCAGCTTCGTCGTTCACCTGGGGATGGGCTACTGATGTGAAGTTGTGGGAGATATTTAGATCTTCACAGAATTCGGCGAATTTCGCTCCCGCAAATTGTCATCCATTATCAGTGATTAGGATTTTTTCTAGGCAGACCGAACCTACACACGATCGATTTCCAGACGAAATCTTGAACTTTTGCTTCCGTGATCTTTGCTAGTGGTTCGGATTCAACCCATTTGGTGAAGTAGTCGATCGCTACGAGGAGGAACTTCCTTTGCCCAGATGCCATGAAAAAGGGCCAAGGATATCCATCCCCCATTGTGCAAAAGGCCATGGGGCACTCAAGGGTGTGAGTTCGGTGGTGGGCTGTCTCTGGATGTTGGCGTACCTCTGGCATCGATCACACTTTTTGACATATTCAATCGAATCACGATGCATCGTTGGCCAGTAATATCCCTGGTGGAGCAGCTTGTGGGATAAAGATCTAGCCCCCAAATGGTTTTCGCAAATCCCCTCGTGTACTTCCCACAAGGCGTAGTCAGCTTCCGAGGACCGGAGACATTTCAAGAGGGGCAAGGAGTATGATCTTTTGTACAATTTGCCCCCATAAAGGATGTACCGGGAGGCTTGATTTCGGAGCTTCCGAGCCTCCTTCGCATCCTGGGGGAGAACTCCATCCTTAAGATAGGTTATCAGCGGGTCGACCCAGCTGGGTTCGTGGTCGATCTCCATTACGGGCCGTGATTCTTCTGCACTCGGGTGTTTTAGAACTTCGAAGAGGATGCCTCTGGACAATTCGGTCGGAGCCGATGTCGCCAGCTTAGAGAGAAGATCGGCCCTGGTATTCTCTAGCCTGAGAATCTGTCTAATGTTGAAGCTGCTGAAGGCGGGGGTGAGCTCCTTTACCTTCTCAAAGTATCTGACCATACTGTCCTTCCGCGCTTCATAACTCCCACTGACTTGCCCCACCACCAGTTGAGAGTCACTGTGCACCCGGAGCTGACTTATTCCCAGCTCTCTGGCGATCCTTAGTCCTGTGATCAGAGCTTCATATTCCGCTCCATTATTTATTGCGGGGAACTCGAAACGCAGAGCGTACTCCGCTATGACTCCCTCCGGACTGACCAAGATCAGGCCTGCACCTGCGCCCGACATGTTGGAAGATCCGTCCACATAGAGGGTCCAAAAGCGATCGGAGGGATTGGCCTCTTCGTTGGGGGAGTTCAGTTGAGACTTCAGGTCGTCAACTTTGCTTTGCTCAGGTTCGACCTCCTCTGGGATGGTGCACTCTACTATAAAATCTCCCAGTATTTGGGCCTTTACTGCTGGTCTAGGTCTATAGTTGATGTCGAATTCTGTGAGCTCGATTGCCCATTTTGCCATTCTTCCGAAGGTGTCAGCCCGGTGTAAAACTGCCTTGATCGGTTGATCGGTGAGTAGCGTCACGGTGTGCCCTTGAAAGTAGGGTCGAAGCCTCCGAGCTGCAATCAACAAGGCATAGGTCAGTTTTTCTAATTTAGTGTACCTGATCTCGACGTCCCTCAGCGCGCGGCTAATGTAGTAGACTGATCGCTGGACTTTCGCTTCTTCTTTGACAAGGATGGCCGCGAGGGCCATGGGAGAGACCGCTAGATATAAAAACAGTTCCTCCCCAGGTTCAGGCTTTGCCAACAGCGGGGGTGAGCTAAGGTAGCTTCTTAACTCCTCGAACGCCTGTTGGCACTCAGGAGTCCAACAGAAGTTCTTCGGCCGCTTGAGGGTTTGAAAGAAGGGCAAGCACCGTTCGGCCGACCTCGCGACGAAGCGATTAAGAGCCGCTATCCTCCCTGTGAGGCACTGAACCTCTTTGATCGACTTTGGGGTGGTCATCTCCTGGATGGCACGAATTTTCTCTGGATTGGCCTCAATCCCGCGCCCCGATACCATGAAGCCCAGGAACTTTCCTGAGGTTACTCCGAAAGCACATTTAGTTGGGTTCAGCTTCATTCTATACTTTCAGAGAGCGTCAAAGGTCTCCTCGAGGTCGGCGACATGATTTTGGAAGACTTGCTTTTTACGAGCATATCGTCCACATAGACCTCCATGTTTTGGCCGATCTGCTCTTTAAAGATTTTGTTCACCAACCGTTGGTAGGTTGCGCCCGCATTCTTGAGGCCGAAAGGCATGACCCTGTAACAGTAAAGGCCGCGATTAGTGATGAAAGCTGTCTTTTCTTCATCTTCAGACGCCATTCTAATTTGATTATAGCCGGAGAACGCGTCCATAAAGGTGAGGAGCTCATGGCCTGAGGTCGCGTCCACCAGTTGGTCGATTCTGGGAAGGGGGTAGCTATCCTTTGGACAAGCCTTATTCAGCTTTTTGAAGTCTATGCACATCCTCCACTTGCCGTTTGCTTTTTTGACCAGAACAACATTGGAAATCCAATCAGGATAATTGACTTCCTTAATGAATCCGGCCTTGAGGAGCTTATCCACTTCCTCGGCTATCGCCTTCTGCTTCTCCGGGGCATGGCTCCGGATTTTTTCTTTCGTCGGTCGATGCTTTGGATCGACGGTCAGATGATGCTCCATGACTTCTGTGTCAATCTCCGGCATGTCTGCTGGAACCCAAGCGAAAACGTCCGCATTCCTCCGTAGAAAGTCAATAAGACGCGTCCGCACCTCCTCCCCTAGGTTGGAGCCGATTAGCGCCACATGCTCCGCGTTCCCATCATTCAAAGGGATTGGTACCAGATCTTCGATTGGGCCGCCCCTTTCTTCGGTGAGGTCATCGCGAGCATCTAGTCCATCGACGGGACAGGGGTCAGCCTGATCGCTTCTTTGCAAGGCGATGCTGTAGCAGTGTTTGGCCAGGGCTTGGTCTCCCCGGACTTCTCCGATCCCTTGGTTGGTGGGAACTTCAACTTCAAATGGTAGGTCGAAACGACAGCTGGAGAGCATTGAGGCCGGGTCGGCCAAGGATTGCATTGTAGGCGGATGGCGCCTTCACCACCAAGAAATTCACTAGAGCCCTGGATTGCTTTGGATATTGACCCGCGGCCACAGTCAAAGCTATCATTCCTTCCGTCGGAACGGCGTCACCGGTAAACCCCACCAGGGGGGAGCAAATCGACCTCAGATGACCGCCAAGAGCAGACATTCTTGAAAAGGCATCGTAGAACAAGATGTCGGCCGAACTTCCGTTGTCGACAAGAATGCGACGGACGTCGTAATTTGCTATATTCAAGAAAACTACGACCGATCGTTATGAGGGAATTGGACTCCCTGGGTGTCTTCTTCGTAAAGGTTATGAGTTCTTCAATTTTTTGCCGCTTGGGGGATACAGCTGGTATGTTGGTTGCCTCCCGCTGGGATCCCCCGAAATGGTGTTGACGGAATCCGATAGAGGCCGATCGTCCGGCCACTCCTTGTCGGCGACCATAGCCGGAGGTAGTTGTGCGAATGCCTCGCGAGAAGCATCAGATGAGGAAAGGAGGAGTGGGTGCCGGATAAGATGACCGGAGGTGGATCCGTGAGCGCTCCTTTAAGAACAAGGGTACTGCGAAGGTTCAGCCCCTTCCTCTAGCGCCAATCTGTTGGTGAAAAATCGCTTGCGCCGGAGAAGCTGGAATCGGGAAGTCGCGGTCGCCGTCGGGACCTGCAAAGAAGTCTAAACCGGAGGTGGGTTGCTCCGGCAAGACCCTCCGACGCTCAAGTCAGTTCTCTGCTCAACAAGAATGGAGTGTCGAACGGAGAATTTAGCAGAGTTTTTTAGATAAAAGATTGAGCTTATAGAATAACGTATCTGGGGTCCCCTTTTATAGGCAGAGGGGGCAGTAGTCTGATAGCGACATCCGTAACCGTCTGGTAGTGAGCTGCCCAGGTCAGCAGGAGTTTGCTGCGAAGAGTAGTGGAGTGAACCCGTGGCTATCACCGGGGTGTGCCACGTGAAGTCAGTTACGGGGAGTGGAGCGACGTTCGCTGTCGTGACTCGTCATGGAGTGGTGGGATCGCATAGGATCCGCCGCGGGGAGTGGAGCAGAATTGTGGCCGTTAATACGGCCTGTCGGGGAGTAATGGAGTTGCGTAGGGTCCGCCGCAGGGAGTGGGGCCAAATCATGGCCGTTACTGTGGCCTGCCAGGGGGTCCAGACTTGTCGGCCGAGTTCGGTTGGAGTCGGTAGTGAGGTCCGGTATCCGTAGGAGTTTGGGCGAGGTCTACCTGCAGTTGAAGTTAAAGGCGAAGTCCAGCTCCCGTAGGAGTCCGGACAAGGCTTACCGGCAGCTGATGTTAGGACGGAGCCCGGCTCCCGTAGGAGTCCGAGCGGAGTCTACTTGCGATTGAAATTGTTGGCGGAGTTCGGCTCCCGTAGGAGTCCGGACGAAGTCTGTCTGCAGCCGTTGGAGTCGAGGACGAAGCCCGGCTCCCATAGGAGTCCGGGCGGAGTCTTTCTGCAATTTAAAATTAAAGGCGGAGTCTGACTCCCGTAGGAGTCCGGACAAGGCTTACCGGTAGCTGATGTTGAGGACGGAGCCCGGCTCCCGTAGGAGTCCGGGCGGAGTCTTCCTGCAATTAAAGTTAAAGGCAGAGTCCGGCTCCCGTAGGAGTCCGGATAAGGCTTACCGGCAGCTGATGTTGAGGACGGAGCCCGGCTCCCGTAGGAGTCCGGGCGGAGTCTACTTGCGGTTGAAATTGTTGGCGGAGTCCGGCTCCCGTAGGAGTCCGGACGAAGTCTGTCTGCAGCCGTTGGAGTCGAAGACGAAGTCCGGCTCCCGTAGGAGTCCGGGCGGAGTCTTTCTGCAATTTAAAATTAAAGGCGGAGTCCGGCTCCCGTAGGAGTCCGGACAAGGCTTACCGGCAGCTGATGTTGAGGACAGAGCCCGGCTCCCGTAGGAGTCCGGGCGGAGTCTTCCTGTAATTAAAGTTAAAGGCGGAGTCCGGCTCCCCGTAGGAGTCCGGACAAGGCTTACCGGCAGCTGATGTTGAGGACGGAGCCCGGCTCCCGTAGGAGTCCGGGTGGAGTCTTCCTGCAATTAAAGTTAAAGGCGAAGTCCGGCCCCCGTAGGAGTCCGGACAAGGCTTACCGGCAGCTGATGTTGAGGACGGAGCCCGGCTCCCGTAGGAGTCCGGGCAGAGTCTACTTGCGGTTGAAGTTTTTGGCGGAGTCCGGCTTCCGTAGGAGTCCGGACGAAGTCTATCTGCAGCCGTTGGAGTCGAGGACGAAGTCCGGCTCCCGTAGAGTCCGGGCGGACCTCCTGGAGCTGATCCTGCTGAGGACTTCGGCTGTGGACATTTTATACCCAACAAAAGTGATCATTGCTTATTGGGCTGTCTAGCTCATTACTTTCTATTTTACTGTTTTTATAGATGTTGAGAAATTAAGATGATACAAGATATGAATGAAAAAGTGATTAGAAGTAGAACCTCAATACTTTTATTTTAGATTAAAACTCTTATTGAATTTTGATGTAAGGCCTATTAAACATTGTTGAATTTATTGAGATATTAAAATTAAAATTTAGATTGTTATATTTTTTATTTAAATTATTGATTAATTATTTCACTGTTGTTTTATGATAGCATGATAAAATACCTTGCATGCTTGTAGGAAGAGTTTCCTATGAGTATGTGGCAGTTGCCATGACCTTCGGCTTACAATCTCAGGTCGGAGGCATGACAATTAAAGTGGTATTAGAGTATAAGTGAATAAATTATGAAATATAAAATTGGATATAGAATGAGTGTAAGTAGATAGGCACTAGGGTTATTATGGTATAGATCTTTGATGATTGTAGTGGAATAAATCTTTATGATTTTGATTAAATATTAGATTATATATGAAAGAACCACAAGAAATTATGACACATAGAGTCTGATATATGATAGACAATCTAAGGATCATGTTATGATTTGTTGGATTTGATCCAAAGTAATTGCATGATGATTGATTTTGAAATGTTACTAGTTGATCATTAATTTGTTTAAATGAATTGCAAGCTCAAAAATTTGATTTGGGAGAACGCTGTGATGTTGTTCTTGATTTTGAAATCAATTATTGGCAAGGTAAAGATTCATTAATAATATGTTATTTTTTGTTGGACTAAGAATATCTTTATGATATTTGATTGGAATAAATTTTTTGGAAGTTTATATCAGAATGTTGATCATGTATGAAGCTTGCATATAGAACAAACATATAGTTGTGGATATTGTAAAGAAGTCTATTCATCATTGAAGAAATTGATTCTGAGATTGTAGATATTTATTTGGTGGAGTCTTTGATTAGTATCTTTGAATCTAAATAATAGATATTATTTATGTATATTGAATATTATATGATACATATGAAACTTCAATTCAAGAATTTCATATCTAAGTTGATCGAGAGATCTTCTATCATTATCATTATTATTAAGATTGCAAGTGAAATCCTTGATTTCTATATTTAGATCCAGATAAAAGATTATATTTAGAGCTATTCAGGATTTTGGGATAACTATGAAATTGTAATTTAAAATTTTGGGTTCAGGAACTGAATCTGGAGTTCTTTAATATTCTTATTGAGATCCTTGACAAAATTTGGCATTATATAGAGATTTGATTTTAAGAGACTTGCATGATTGTTATGGAAAGATTTTGACAGATGTTAAAGATCTCGATAGAGAAAAATTTTAAAAGAGATAATTGAGTCAGTTCTATTTATATGTTTCGATTTAAGTCCTAACTTAGTAGAGTATCAAAAGATTTTTCTTATTGATCTTATTTATAAGATTTTTATTTGGAATTATCTTATTGAGTTGACAAGAGAATTAAGATTTGATTCATATTGAATTATAATAAACTTATATGATGGTTTTGGGATGTCAATTGACTTAAAGATTGATTTAGATAAATATGCTCGATGCGTATTAGGGGTGAGACTTGAAAGTTTCTTTTAACCTACTTGAAAGTTAAATTTTGAATATTCTCAATACGAAGTAATATTTTGTTGAAAGTTACTACATCCTATGAACTTTTGATAGTTTAGATCAGAGTGCGTAGTGGCAGCAAGATGACCTGGATTATTTGAGCTAGTCAACAATATTGATCTTTTAAGTTAAGAATTTATAATAGAAGATATAATTTGATATCCCTTATAGAGAAAGTTCGTCACTAATGGAAAGGATGATATTTTGATTCTGGATAATCTGGTGTCACTATGTGATTTTCACAAGTCGGTCTCTTCTTTACTATGCTAAAAAAAAAATTAGCATCTTGAATCTTGGATGAGTGGACCATTGATTCTTGATCTTAGACTTAAAATATTTGAAGCCTATACTTTTCTATCTATTAAGAAAAAAAAAATTTGAGATTATTTATCGATCTTTGATTTTGATCTTAGATTTTTATACTCAAATATTTATCTACGAAGAGTATAGTAAAATTTATTTATAATCTTGTGATAAATTGATCAAATTATGAGCAGTTAAGAATTTTTTGTGAGAAATTTGGTATCCTTATCTAGAATTGAGAGACTAATTTCAATGATCAAAAATAGTGATTTTGATTCTAATCAACATTGGTGCTATTAATTTTTTTCCTATGAAATGATTTAATGATGAAGTTGCATCAAAAATTAAAATATCAAAAGTTCGAGGATGAGATTAAAATAGTGAATCTCCAACCTTTGAAAGCATGAATGAGAGAAAATATTTTCAAATTTTGGCTGATTGGGATATCACCGTATGATTCATATAAGCATGTTATCCTATCTTATGATGGATTGATTAATTGAGAGCGGTTGATATTTTGATGAGAAAAAAAAATTAAAATTCTTATTTAGGAATTAAGATATTGATTTTCTTCTATTTACAATAGATGGGTTTAATTTTAATGATCTATAAGAAGAATCAAATTATGAGGTGCTGAATCTTATTCTTATAGAAAATGAGATCATGATTATCAAACTTTAAAGTTTGAAAATCTTTGATAGAAAATTTCGGAACAAAATTTTATTTTAGGGGGAAAGAATGTAATACCCTAAACCAATTTTACTCAGCCCATTTTGAATAGGACCCAACAAGGCCCCTGCACAGATTTTAAAGCATCAAAAAAAAGGGAAGAAATAGCAGGAAGAACACTCCCAACGGGAGTCCTCTTCTCTGATGAAAGGGAGTTTGAATCAAACTCTAGGGCTCCTCTATAAGAGGAGACCCTCATTCCAACTCTCCCTTTGAAACACCCACCATTGATCTCTCCCTTTCTCTCACTGTCTTTCTCTCTCTATTGGTTTCGGATTGATTTTCATTATGCCCGACGAAATCATAGCTTAAACCATCGAAGATAAGGTAAGATCCTCTTGATCTTTTGAATACTCTTCTTTCCCATACTCCACGACCATAGAATCAGGAATTCTGACTGGCTATTGTCGGATTTTGGTCAGAAAATGAAGGGCCTAGGTCAGTTTCAATTTTTTCTATTTTATTTTGATTTTTCTTGTACTTTCCATGATTTTTTCGACGCCGCTTGTCACCGGACCAGCAACCGTGGTTTCGCTAGCAATAGGCCACATCACCGACGATAGTTGTCATTGGCTTGGAGCTCCTCTGATCAGGGACTAGAAGGGGACGAGAAATCCCCTATTCTATTTAAACGAAGGAGGAAGAAGAAGAAGAAGGTAGAAAGAGAAAAAGAAAAAGAAAAGAAAGAAAAAGAAGAAAAGAAAAGAAAAAAAAAAAGAGAGAAGGAAAGAAAAGAAAAGAAAAAAAAGAAATAGACTCTCTCTCCTATCCTCTCTCTCTTTCCTCTCTTTCGCACTCTAGTTTGTCTCTCTAAAATTTTTTCTCTCTAGATTATTTCTCTCTCCTAGGATTTTTTAGAATTATGAGAAGAGTGATGATAAGTTTGAATGATTCTAGTGAAAGCAATTTGATCCGTGGTCGTCGGGCAGTATACCAACACTTTGATCAGACCATAAAACCATTAGATTTGATCATCCATGATTTGATTTTGAATCATCTGTATACTAGTTTAACCAGGACTTGATTAAATTATTTTGATTAGACCAATCGTGATGTTGGACTATATCACCTGATCAATTTGGATTGTACCTCATGAATTCTCTATTCTCTAATTTTTTCTCTTTACTTGATTTATAAACTCAATGAAGGAATCTTGACCCTATCACTTTGAAATCTAATTTGATCCAGTAGCCAAACTCTGGACCATCTATGTCATAATTGGATTTTGATCAATGAAATTAGATGATCGAATCAATCTGAACTATAGGATGTGGGTTTCCATCAATTCTATCTTTCTTAATTATTCGTGTCTTTTCTAATTATTGGACTTAATCCTGTATAGAGTTATAGATGTTTGATCATGGGATACCGCGATATGAACTATGAATCAAAGATTTTGAAAAGAAATTTTTAGAATATATGAATTTGTTGGAATGCGTATGAGATAAGTAATGCTTCAATTTTTTTAGATTTATTAGTAAATTATAATATATTTTTTTGAGATGATTTGTGAAATGATGCATGATTGGATGAATGATATTTTGTTATGAAAAATATCTTATTTTGATATGTTATGATGAAGCATGATTGAATATATTGATTTCGTTATGCATTATATTGATTGATTTCAATACCACATGATTATCTATTTTCTTATTGAATTAGAATAAGAAATATAATTTATGAAGAATTTTGATATAAGAATAATATAAATTGACAAAATGACTATGTAAAGGATCATGCCAATGGGGGCATATACGTTGACAATTGATCTATCCTGAGGGTTTATGTCGCCAACGAGATCAGCGACAAACCATCAGCGAGACTAGCGACAAACCACCAGTGAGACCAACGGTTTCGAAAGACTTTGCTACCAGATGATTCGCAGCTCACTGCAAGATGATACGTAGTGTTATGACCCTGCCACAGGAAAAATATGATTATAACTCATGGTTGATGAAAAGAACTTAAGAATGAAAGAAATTGAAATCTCGAAAGAAACTCAAATTTTTGAAAAAAAATTAGTATGAATTATATTGCATAATTAAAATTGATTTCGAATTGATAAACTCTATATGCTTATTTTCTATAAATGATTATTTATTTTAATACCTGATGAAATCTATTTAAAGTGATCATTGCTTACTGGGCTGTCTAGCTCATTACTTCCTATTTTACTGTTTGTACAGATGTTGAGAAATTAAGATGATGCAAGATATGAATGAAAGAGTGATTAGAAGCAGAACCTCATACTTTTATTTTAGATTGAAAGTCTTATTGAATTTTGATGTAAGATCTATTGAACATTATTGAATTTATTGAGATATTAAAGTTGAAATTTAGATTGTTATATTTTCGATTTAAATTATTGACTAATTATTCCGCTGTTGTTTTATGATAGCATGATAAGATGCCTTGCATGCTTATAGGAGGAGTTTTCTATAAGTATGCGGCAATTTGCATGACCTTCAGTTCATAATCTCGGATCGGAGGCGTGACAGAACCTCTGTACCAATTAACCACGAGCCAAACCTGGCCCTCATAACCATACTCTAGGGACTGTCCAGCTGAAGGAGAAACCTAGCTATGTGCCTAGTGATCAGTGCCTCGCTCCTAACCGGTAAATATTGGGTGCCAAGGCCCTGTTACTAACCGGCTAGCAAATAACATCCTAAATAACATAAATTTTGGGCTTTAATTGTACTTCTATTGTGGTACAGAGCTCTGGCTGCTTTTTGTCTGTAAGCACAGGCTCTACTCTATGTCACTTGTGTATTTACACTGCCATTTCTGAAGAAAGTTTTATGTGCTGTTTTATGTGCTGTTTGTCCCAGCCATATGGTCAAAGAACTGGACCAGGAGCAACTCGGTAGATCATTGATCCACAACCTTTAAGACAATATATCATATAAATTTAAAATATTTAAAAATTAAAATTATGAAAATAAATATATGCAATAAAAATATTATAACTATTTGAAATTTTGTTCTATTTTAGCATAAGAATTTATACATTAAATACTACTATTGATTTACATTCCATGCTACAAAAATTTTAGTGCAATATAAATAGGAAAAAACTGAATTATTTAATTTTAAATAAAAATAAAGTTGCTTATAATATACAAAAATATTTGAAATTTATTATTTTTTTATTTTAAATAGAAAAGTTCTAAGAGTATCCAAATGCATAAAATGTACCATATTTCTTCTTTAATGTTGGATCAAATAGAAAATAAATTATTACTTTTCTTTTTGTTGAAAATATATAACTAGTAAAATCGTAAATAAATTTTACGGATAAGATAGATATAGTCTACATTGCCTGATATTTTAAGTAGCGAACATTGTCACGATGATTCAGAGTTAAAATGAATAAACTAGAGGTTGTATCTGAATCTTGACCATTGATATGAGATTTTTTATCCATTTATGTTTAATTTTTAAAAAAATCATCAAAATAATGTCGAGCTCAAATTATTTATGAAAGTACTGCTCAGAAGAAAGTCACACTTTCAAAAAACGACTTTTTTTGCCAACTCATCAATCTGACCGCCAGCTAGAGGTCAGGTGGATCAGAGAATAAGTCACTCTTTGATAGGGTAGTTCTATAAATCGCTCTAATAAAGGGCGACTCCATAACTTATATTTTCTTCCCATTTATTTATATTTTTTTATTTTAATTAATATCTTCATTTATTTTTTTTATTTATTTTATTCTCTATTAACTTTAAAATATAAATATAAATAAGCAAATATCCTTCTATTTGAAATCAATAAAAATATCAAAAAAATTAAAATTTTTAAAAATAAGAAGTCTTGGGTTTTAGTTTAAATTTTTTCAAATCCAAAACTTTTAAAACTTTTCTTCTTCAGAACGAATAGGTTAAAGGGTCTCAAAATTTATTAAAAATTATTTTATGACTCACTAACATTCAAAGATCAATTATCACTAATTTTGATTTCAAATATATATATATTTTATTTAGCCCTCCATATAGGTGCTAGTTTTCTGACTTAAAAAATTTTCAGGATTCATAACCGTAGATAGTCACAAATTGTGCCCAACTGACTTCAATAAATTTTGACAAGATAAGTTTAATTCAAAGTAGTTTATAATTCAACCTT
>NC_025993.2:85399793-85417293 GCF_000442705.2 Elaeis guineensis
TGCAATCAAGTGTGCAAATCCATTGAGAATGTTCAGCAAAAACTTCTTCCCCTTAGGTATTATATTTCTATTACATTTATTGTGTTTATTTAAGGAAATATTGTGCTAAAATTTCTATACCATATTTTTCTTCATATCATATTTTGGGTTTTGAGTTTTGGAGGGTTCTAAAACTCGGATAGGTTGATCCAAACCTGAAATCAGAGTATTAAAGGTTGGTTTGTATCTGAAAAATAAGTATTCTAACTGAGATAGCAAGGGTCGGATTTATCCGATGTGTTGTATTCTTGAAATTCTTAAGTGGATTGAATTTTTAAGTAAGAACTTGGAGAGTGGATGTAGATGTAAGGTTGATACCAAACCACTATAAATCTTTTATGTTTATTATGCTTGCATCTCTTTTCTTATTCTTTATATTTTATACTTGATTACCTATCATTTGTGTTTGATTTCATTTTCATATCTAATCAATTCACTCCACTCAACACTTTAGCACATTACTTGATTGCACTAATCTCAAAAATTTTAAAAAGATCCAATTCACCCCCCCTCTTGGGCTTCATATCTAGACAATAAGTGGTATCAGAGCCCGATGCTCTAGTCCTTGCTTGATTTTACCATCAAGAATCAAAGATCAATGGCAGCCCAATTTGGCACATCCCTAGCCGAGGGGCAATCCATAAACCGACCTTCATTTTTCAATGGGTTAAACTACACCTATTAAAAAGCTCGGATGAAAATTTTTATTCAAGCACTTGACTATGATATGTGGAGTATTATAGTAAATGGATCCCACACACCCACTAAATTGATTGATGGTGTGTCTCTCCCTAAGTCGGAAGGTGAATGGGATGAATTTGATAAGAAAATAACTCAGCTCAATACTAAAATCATGAATATCTTATATTGTGCTTTAGATGCAAATAAATTCAACCATATTTTTACTTGCAATTCAGCTAAAGAAATTTTGGATAGGTTAGAAATCACACATGAAGGCACCAACCAAGTTAAAGAATCTAAAATCAATATGTTTGTGCACAACTATGAACTATTCAAAATAGAACTTGAAGAGTTAATAACTCAAATGTTCATCCATTTTACTGATATCATAAACGGTTTGAAAAGTCTAGGTAAATGTTCTTCTAACAGTGATCTTGTGAGAAAAGTGCTCAAATCTTTACCAAGATCATGAAGGCAAAAGTCACTGCAATCCAAAAAGTCAAGGATTTAAACACTCTACCTTTGGAGGAGCTACTTGGATCTCTTATGACCTACGAGCTGATCATGAAGCAACATTCAGAGGAAGAGACCAGAAGAAAGAAGACTATTGCTCTCAAGTCAATAGCTCAAGAAGAAGAAGATACAGAAAAATTAGAGAATAACGAAGAAGATGAGGACTTAGCCCTAATCATCAGAAAATTCAGACGTTTCATGAGGAGAAGGAGACAAGGGACCAAAAGAAAATCACCAGCTAAGGGAGAGCCAAGTAAAGAAAAAGAAAAAGAGCAGCCCATCATCTGTTATGAATGCAAGAAGCCAGATCACTTCAGATCGAACTACCCCCAACTCAAAAAAGATCAAAAGAAGTTCAAAAAGAAAAAGGCTATGATGGCTACGTGGAGCAACGGTGATGACTTTATAAATAAAGAATCTCATGAAGAAACCAACTTGTATCTCATGATACATGAAAATGAGGTAACCTCTAAAACTCAAAATGAATTTTCATATGATGAACTGCAAGAAGCTTTTCATGAACTCTTGGATGATTTAAAAAAATTAAGAATAAAAAATAAAGATCTAAAATTAAGAAATCAAGTATTAGCTAAAGAAAAAGAAGAAGTTGACAGCAAGAATAAAGAATTAGAAATAAAGAATCAATCTCTATTGAAAGAAAAAGATGAAATTTCTAGCCTAAACGAAATCTTTACAAAAGAAAATCAAGATCTAAAGGAAGAGGTAGCTAAGTTGATAGATTCACATTAAGTTCAAACAAACTTTAAATGATTATTGACAGTCAAAAAACTATATATGATAAAGTCGGATTTAGCTATAACACTCTTAGAAAATAAAAATTTTTTAAAAATATTTTTATTGATGCATCCATGAGCAAATTGTCAAACTTGTTTTAAATGTAGCAAGGTAAGATACAAAGCTTATACATGTTTATCAAATAAATTTGTTGATAAAAATATTAAGAAAATATGGATTCCAAAAGAAACTATTGTGACTAACCCTAAAGGACCCAAGTTAGCTTGGGTACTTAGGATTAAAATTTGACTTTATGTGTGCAGGTGTGTCTTGCATCCCAAGCAACAAAATGAAAGTGGTATCTTGATAGTGGATACTCAAGACACATGACCGATAATGAATCTCAATTCATCACATTGGAAGCTAAAAATGGAGGGATGGTCACCTTTAGAGATAATGACAAAGAAAAGATCATCAGTATTGATAACATTGGTATTACTCTCTCCACTTATATTAAAAATATGTCACTTGTAGATGGTCTCAAGTATAATCTTTTAAGTATTAGTTAATTATGTGATAAAGATTATAAAGTAGTTTTTGAATCATCTATGTGCATTGTAACTTGTTCTTTTGATGATAGCACTAGATTCATTGAGTATAGACATGACAATGTGTACATGGTTGATTTGGATAATCTTTTCATGCAAAATATGCAATGTCTTGTGGCCATGAATGCTAAAATCAATGAGACAAGTTGACTTTGGCACCGTAGGCTTCCATATATTAGTATGCATATATTTTTTAAAATCATTAAAAAAAATTGATTTTTAATTTATCAAAAATTAGTTTGATAAAGATAAAATTTATGATGCATGTCAATTAAGTAAACAAACAAGAGTTTTCTATAAATCTAAGAATATTGTTTCAACTTCTAAACCTTTAGAACTCTTACATATGGATTTATTTGATCCTATAAGGACAACAAGTTTAGGAAGTAAAAGATATAATTTTATAATTATTGATGATTTTTTGTGTTTCACTTGATTTTATTTTTAGCATCTAAAGATGAAGTATTTTCAGTATTTTCTAAATTTTGTCGAAAGATTTCAAATGAAAATGATTTACTAATTATTTCAATTCGTAATGACCATGGCACTAATTTTGAAACAAAAATTTTGAAAAATTTTGTGATGAAAAAGGTATAGATCATAATTTTTTAATACCTAGAACGCTACAACAAAATGAAGTAGTAGAAAGAAAAAATAAGACTCTTGAAGAAATGGCCCATACCATGCTACGTGAGAGCATGCTCCCAAAGTACTTTTGGGCAAAAGCAATCAACACAGCATGTTACATCTTAAACCATGCTTTAATAAGATCAATTTTAAAGAAAATATCTTATGAGTTATGGAAAGGTAGAAAACTTAATATAGAATATTTTCATATTTTTGGTTGTCATTATTTTATTTTAAATAATGATAAAGATAGCTTAGGTAATTTGATGCTAAATTTGATGAAGCTATCTTTCTTGACTATTTCACTTTTAGCAAAGCTTTTAGAGTATTTAATAAAAGAATACTAGTAGTGGAAGAGTCAATTTGTAGTTTTTGATGAAACTAAAGATTTTCCATCAAAAAAGAGAGAGGGTGCTGATGATGCAGGTATCATAGAAGATGGAATGAAAGAGCTCACCATCAATGACTTAAATGAGCAAAACAAAGATCAATTGGAAGAAAAATATAAAGATGAAAGCATCAATGATCAAAACATTCAAGAACAACCTCAAGATATAGGTAATCTTCCAAGAGAATGGAGGTATGTCCACAATCACCCCAAAGAATTAATTATTAGTGATTTGGCACAAGGAGTAAGAACTAGATCTTTGCTTAGAGATGTTTGTATTATGTAACTTTTGTTTCATATCTAGAATCTAAAATAATAGATGAAGCTGAAAAAGACCATAACTGGATAATTACCATGTAAGAAGAGCTAAACTAATTTGAAAGAAACAATGTATGGACACTAGTTGCGAGACCTAAAAATCACCCCATAATAGGAACTAAATGGGTATATAGGAACGAATTAGATGAAAATGAAAATATAATAAGAAATAAAGCATGATTAGTTGCTAAAGGATACAATCAATAAGAAGAAATTGATTTTAATGAAATATTTACTCCTGTTGCTAGACTAGAAGTAATAAGAATACTACTTGCTTTTGCTTATTTTATAAACTTTAAATTATTTTAAATGGATGTTAAGAGTACTTTTCTAAATGATTATATTGCTGAAGAAGTATATGTAGAACAACCTTCAAGTTTTGAAAGTCATAAATTTTCAGACCATGTATTTAAGTTAAACAAAGCATTACATGATTTAAAATAAACTCCTAAGGCTTGGTATGAAAGATTAAGTAAGTTCTTATTAAAAAATAATTTTTCAAGAGAAAAAGTTGATACTACTCTATTTAAAAAGAAAAGATAAAAAAATTTTAGTTATACAGATATATGTTGATGACATTATATTTGGATCTACTAATGAAGATTTATGCCAAGAGTTTGCCAAGTTCATGCAGAGAGAGTTCGAGATGAGCATGATGGGAGAACTTACTTTCTTCCTCGGACTCTAGATCAAGCAAATGAAGGAGGGGATCTCCATCACCCAAAGTAAGTAGACAAGAGAACTATTAAAGAAATTTGGAATGGAGAGCTCAAAAATTGTAAGTGCACCTATGACCCCTTCCTATAAATTAGAAAAAGATGAACATGATAAAAATATTGATTCAAAGCTATATAGAGGCATGATAGGCTCTTTATTGTATCTTACTACTAGTAGACCTGTTCAATGTATGCATGTGTGCTAGATATCAGTCAAATCCTAAGGAATCTCACTTAAATATTGTTAAGAGAATTTTTAGATACTTAAAAAGAACACAAAATCTAGGACTTTGGTTCTCAAAACAATCTTCTATAGACTTAATAGATTACTCAGATGTAGACTTTGCTAGATGTAAACTAGATAGAAAAAGTACTAGTCGAATTTGCTAATTTCTAAGAGTAAACTTAATCTCTTGGTTTAGCAAGAAGTAAAATTCAGTAGCATTGTCTACGGTCGAGACTGAATACATTGCAGTCGAAAGTTGCTGTGCTCAAATCCTGTGGATTAAGCAATAACTCATAGATTTTGGTATTGAACTTAAAAATATTCCTATAAGATATGATAATACTAGTGCCATCAATTTGGCCAAAAATCGAATCCAACACTCTAGGTCAAAACATGTTGAAATTAGACATCATTTCATAAGAGAACATATACAAAATGATGATATAACACTTGAATACATAAATACTGAAAAGCAATTAGTTGACATTTTCATCAAAGCACTAAATGAAAATAAATTTTATGAAATTAGAAGAGAATTGGATATCTTAGATCCTTCTGCTTGAACTCCAATCATATTTTTACTCCCAAAATCTATCTAAAATCTCTTGACTTTATTATCTTAATTTTGGTAGGTATCTATCTTTTTTGAGATTTTTCAAGATAATTAAAAAAAATCATCAGTGCTATTCAGATACAATCTCAGATTTTTTTCGTTGAAATATTCCATCAAAAATCATACCAAAATTTACCTAGACTCCTCATGATCATCTCAAGTTGATATGACCCTTTTCAAATTTTTTCTCTTGAATTTTTCCTCCATTTTAAATCATTCTCCCATCGCCTGATGTTTATCCTGGATGGGGTGTCCTATGGGATGTCCCAATTGAACGGGCATGAGGATTTCTTTTGAGCCGACCTGTTTAATCTCTCTTTTAAAACCTATGTGGGACGACTCAAACACTATACCTCTTTTTCTTCTTCTCGTCTCAAACCTAAGGCTCCTCTCCTTGCTCTCCACCGGCCTCAAATCCATCCAAAATTTTAGATTTCCATCTCAAATTCTAGAGCAAACACTCTCTCTCGACATACCCTCTTGCTCTCCATCAAATCTCAAGCCCTAACTTGCAAAATCCATGAGAAACACTCCTAAACCCTCTTCTCCTCTTCATTTCCATTCATCTCTCATCCCTCTTTACCCTCTTGACTGATTTTCCTCCTCTCCTTGGGACAATGGCCCCCAAGATGCAGTTGCCTTAGAGAAGGAAGTCAGTGAGATCCTTAGAGGCTGAGGAACGAAGGAAGATATGATTTGATAACTGATCGTGACATCTGTTTGATGCACCATGTAGTTTCTGAAACTCTCTTAAATCTGTCATTTTTGATGATTGATGCCATGAGGGAGGCCTTGAACAAATCCAAGGCTCTCTTGCCCTATGGTATGGTCCTTATTATGATTTTTAGAGAGTCTGGAGTGAGCTTTGAGGGAGAGATTATTTGTAGATTGTCGAACACTGACATCTACAACGATCACTCCCTTTGACGCATGGGGTTTGTCAGAGTGGATGGCCATTGGGCCAAAGGCCGTGCAGCTGCAGCCAAGGAGGATGATGATGAGGAGGAGGAGCATGCTGAGGGGGAAGGTCCATCTTCACCACCGTGCCCAGGCAGAGTCCAATTGATCACCCTGTATCGGAGCCTGAGACAGGATCCTCAATCAGAGTACCCCCATCAAGCCGTACCGTACCATCATTTAGCTTGGGGGATGATGATATGGGACTGTTGGCTGAGAGAGTGGCAGAGATTCTATCTGTTTAGTAGCAGTGATTTCAAGATCAGGTTCTTCAGTAGCTCCATTAATTTCAACAGTATCAGAGCAGATTCTCGAGCAGGTGCAGCAGCAGCAGCTGCAGAGTATCATTCAGCTTCACCGAGTTCTTTTTCTGATCCTTCTTCAGACTTTTCTATCGTGCCACACATTTTTTTTTTGATGGAGCTCTTATTTGATTTGAGTACTAGACTGGAGAGTGTGGAGAGTTCTCTACTCAGGTTTAGTGGTAGGATTTTTTATATAAAGAGGAAGATCAAATGGATTGTAGATTTTCTATCAACAAGAGTGAGCACATCAACCATTTCCTCACTTCAGCTAGATGACTTAGCTCGAGAGATAGCAAGACCCCACAGCCAGCTTCGCTTTTCTCTTGAGGTGATTCAGACAGACATCAGAGACTCCAGAGACTTCGTATCTATTGATCTAGATGGGCTCTGACTTACAGTGAGAGAGATCTTGTCCCAACTTGATGCCATTAAGACTCAACTTTAGTCTAAGCCCTCCGCATCCAGTGAGCCAGCTTTTGTCTAATCCATTGCATTTCATCCTCCAACATCTTTTTTTCGGACCAGACCTTTTGATCAAGGATGAGACTGATCATTTCTTACCTATCTTGCACTCGATATCCATTCTCACTGATCTGATCATTTTGTACTAGACTTTTTAGGTTACTTTGTTATTGTATTTTGTTTTATGTATGAGAGTTTTATGCTCATGGACATATATTATGACTCTTGTAACCTCTCTTTTTGTTGTAATTAATGAATGAGATTATTATCATTGCTTACTTCTTTTTTCTTGGATGAATGAATGACTGTTATACTTGAATGAATGCACTATTACTCTGATACCTGACATACAACCATGAAAAATCTTACTTCTCTAGTCTATTTTTTTGATGATGTCAAAAAAAGAGAGAAAGTAGTGTATTGCCTATCTGAACTTTTTAAATCTTTTGCTCTATTAAATTTTTGCTCTGATACAGTATTTTGCTTCAATACGTCTCTGATATACCTTTGATACACCTCTGATACGCCCATTTTCTACACTGATACATCTATTTTTACCTTTATTTTGATACTATTTGAAAAATTACTCTGATACATCTATTTTTGTTGAGTGCTCTAATAATTTTATTTTTTGCATTGATACCAAAAAATCTCGATACATTCATTTTTGATTTTACAAAATGCTTCAATTTTTTCTCTTTTAATTCTTGTTCTAATGGTTTCATCCTTCCTTTGATATCAAAATGAGAAAAAGAGAAAGAAACATTCCTTTCATATTTATTACTCTGATATTAAAAACAAAGAAGAGAAGAACAAAATTCTTTTATGAACCATCTTTACTTCAATAAGAAAAATTTTACAAATTGAACACTCTTTATATAAGAAAAGGGGAGATCTTTTTCAAATAGTCAAAATGATTATTTTTATCTATTTCATATAAGAAAGGGAAGAATTTTGGCTGATTAAAAACAATCTTCAGAAAAACTATGATACCTTCTCAAATAAGTTTCAGCAAAATAAATTGAAACATTAAAATTACTGAAAATATGTATCTCATATTTTTTTATACTTAATCTTTGGCATATTCCTAAAGTGCTTCACAAACTCAAATTCTTTGAGCTTTAAAGACTTATTTTATGAACACTCAAATATTTTATCATCATCAAAAAGAGAAAGATTATTGCTCCAAGAATTGATTTTGATGATCACAAACCATTTGAGGAGACTACTAATGAGTTTCTTATCTTTGGAGAATATTTTTGTGATGTTTCAGATAGTCCAAAAGATTGAGTTTGAAAAGCTTCATCAAGTGTGCCAAAGTTGAAGTTTCTACAAGTTGAAGAAGTTTTCGAAGCCTTTTGAGAGTGTCAAATTGATTTGAATTCATTTGAAAGCATTTGAAAATGTTCTGATAAGTTTCGGACCTTAAATGCATGAAAAATTGGATTGACACAAAATGGAACGACCCATCTGGGTCATTCTCTTTCATTAAGTAGCCGGCACGCACTGTTTTGACTTGTGGCATGCAGTGGGATGACCCACCTGAGATGACCCCTGAGATCCCGAGAACAAAATAGAAAGTTTGATTTTTAGACTAGCCAAATGAGGCATCCCATAGAACTTTCCAGTCACAGTGGGACAACCCATATGGGATGATTCATTCTAGGCGAGCTTCGTAACAGTTAGTTTTCAGCCTATTTTTTGTATATATAATACGTATTAAATACTCTCCAACGGTTCTAAACCGATACTAAGATATTTTCAAGAGCAAACGGTGATTATAAATGCTCTCTTGAAGTGAGAAATCACAAGTTTTCAAGCATTTAAAGCTCACATCCGTGAAAGTTCAAAAAATTTTTAAAAGAGAGGAAGAAGCAATCAATCAGCTCACCAACCGCTCTCCAGCAGCAATCAAGTCTGCAAATCTATTAAGGGTATTCAGCAAAAGCTTATTCCCCTTAAGTATTATATTTCTATTGCATTTATTATGTTCATTTAAGGAGATATTGTGCTAAAATTTCAGTACCCTATTTTTCTTCATATTGTATTTTGGGTTTTGAGTTTTGGAGGGTTCCAAAACTCGGATAGATTGATCCAAACCTAAAAAAGGACTGTTGAGGGTTGGCTTATATCCGAAAAATAAGTATTCTTGCCGAGATAGCAAGGGCCAGGATTGTCCGATGTGTTATATTCTTGAAATCTTTTAGTGGCTTGAATTCTCAAGTAGAGACTTAGGGACTAAACGTAGGAGTAAGGTTGGCACCAAACTACTATAAAACTCTTGTGTTTGTTGTGCTTGCATCACTTTTCTTATTCTTTGTGTTTTACACTTGATTACCTATCATTTGTGTTTGATTTTATTTTCATATCTAATCAACGTACTCCACTCAATACTTTAGCACACGACTTGATTGCACTAATATCAAAAATTTTAAAAAGACCCAATTCACCTCCCCGCTTAGGCTCCATATCTGGACAATAATATATATATATATATATATGTATATATATATATGTATATATATATATGTGTATATATATATATGTATGTATATATATATATATATATATATATATATATATATATATATATATATATATATATATACATATATATAAATACATATATATATATATATATACACACATACACACACACACACACACATATATATACATACGTACCTATATACACATATACATACATACATACATATATATATATACATACATATATATAAATATATATATACATATAAATATATATATATAAATACATATATATACATATATATATACATACATATATATACATAAATACATATACATATACATATACATATACATACAAACATATACATATACATATATACATACATATATATACTGTCACGCCCCCGACCCGAGATTTTGAATCGAGGGTCATGGCAACCGCCGCATACTCATAGAAAACTCTTCCCATAAGCATGCAAGGCATCTTATCATACTATCCTAAAACAACAGCGGAATAATTAGTCAACAATTTAAATCTAAAATATAATGACCTAAACTTTTTCTTTAATATCTCAATAAATTCAACAACGATTCAAAGGCTTTGCATCAAATTCAATAAGCCTTTCAACCTAAAATAAAAGTATGAAGATTCTGCTTCTGATCACTCTTCCATTTATATCTTGTATCATCTTAATTCTTCAACATCTATAAAAATAGTAAAATAGGAGGTAATGAGCTAGACAGCCCAGTAAGCAATGATCACTTTTCAACAGATTTCATCAGGCATTTAAGTAAATCATCATTTATAAAAAATAAGCATATAGAGTTCATCAATTTGAAATCAATTTCAATTATGCAACATAATTCATGCCAAATTCATTTTTTTTTCGAAAATTCAAGTTTCTTTCCAAATTTTAATTTTTTTTGTTCTTCAATTTTTTTTCGTCAACCATGAGCTATGACCACATTTTTCCTGTGGCAGGGTCATAATACCGCGTATCTGCTTGCGGTAGGCTGTGAATCATCTGGCAGCCATGTCCTTTGGAATCGCTGGTCTCGCTGGCGGTTTGTCGCTGGTCTCTCTGGCGACATGTCGCTGGTCTCGCTGGCAACATAAACCCTCAGGACAATCAATTGCCAACGTACATGCCCCCATTAGCAGGATCCTTTACATAGTCAGGTTGTCAATTCTTATTGTTTCTTATATCATAATTCTTCATAAATCATGTTTCATATTCTAATTTCGATAATAAAACATATAATCATGTAGTATCAAAATCAATCAATATAATACATCATGAAATCAATATATTCAATCATGCTTCATCATAATATTTTAAATAAAATATTTTCATAACAAAATACCATTCATCCAATTCATGCATCGTTTCATAAATCATGTCAGAAGAATACATTATAATTTGTCGATAAATCTAGAAAAAGTGAAATATTACTTACCTCGAACGCATTCCAATAAATCCACATAATTCTATAAATTTTTTTTCCAAAAATTCTATTCGTAGATCATATCGCGATATCCCATGATCAAACATTCACAATCCTATACAGAATCAATTTCAATAATTAGAAAGAATACGAATACCATATTTCAACGGTTTAGATTGGGTCCGATCATCTAATTTCATCTAATCAAAATCTAATTATGACCTAAATGATCCAAAGTTTGACTATCAGATCAAATCGGATTCGAAGTGATAGGACTGAGGTTTCTTCATCGATTTTATAAAATCAAGTAGAGAGAGAAAATTAGAGGAGAGAGAATTCATGAGGTACAATTCGAACTGATCAGGTGACACAATCCAACATTACGATTGGTCCAATATCTCAATTGATGAAATCAACATGATCAAATCAAGTCATGGCTAGATCGGGATCATGGATGATCAAATCTAAAGATTCATGGTCTGATTAAGGTGGGTGCCAGTACGCTGTCTGACAATCATAGATCAGGGTTCTTCATTAAAATCAGATCAGACTTATTAAAAAAAATTTCTTCATTCACTAACCTTTTTTTTAGAGAGAGAATCAATCAAGAGAGAGAATATTTTAGAGAGAGAAAATTCTAGAGAAAAAAAATTTTAGAGAGAGAAAACTCATCTTGAATTCTTCAGACAATATGATTCAACAAATTCTGATCGATCAGATCAAATCATGCTAAAATTATCATGTGGATAATTCAATAAGATCATGAGAAATAAAATCTAAAAATACCTGATCTGATCAAAGTGGATGTCGGTGTATCGTCCGACGATCACAGATCAAAAATCCATTACGAGAATCATTTAAATTCATCATCATTCTTCTCAAAATTAAAAATCTTAAGAGAGAGAAATAATCTAGAGAGAGGATTCTAGAGAGAGAAAGTAGAGAGAGAAAGTCCAATTCTAGAGAGAGAAAATACTAGTTCAGACTGAAGAGAGAGAGGGAAGAGAGAGAAACTCTCTTTCTCATATTTTATTATTTATATCATTATTTATTAATTAATTTAATGATTTTTCTTTTTTTTTCTCTCTCTTTTTTTTTCTTTTTCTTCACGGAAGAGAGAGGAGAAAATCCTATTTATTATTATTATATTATTATCATATTATTTTTCTTCTTTCTTTTTTTTTGTCTTTTCCTTTTTCTTTTCTTTTTCTTCTTTTTCTTTTCTTTTTCTTTTCTTTTCCTTCTTCTTCTTTTCTTTTTCTTTTTCTTTTCCTTCTTCTTCTTCTTCTTTTTCTTTTCTTCTTCCCGTGGACTTATTTTGGGCTGAAACAGGGGACCTTGAGGTCCCCTCATTGGGTGGCCGGCCGGCGGCGTAGCCGGCGTGGGGCGGCCATCGGCAAGAGGAGAGACGATCCGCGGTAAGAGGAGGCCAAACCGTGGTCGACGGTGACCACCGGCGACGGAAAAATGACAAAAAAAAAGATTCTTCCGCAACAAAATCTGGCGACTTCGGTCGCCGACGAGCGTGCACATCGGCACGGGAAGGAAGGGGGAGGAGAGAGGCAGGGGAGGAAGCTTACCTCCGACGCCGGCGAGGCTTTTCCGGCGAGAAATTGGATGGCACAAGGACGGGTCTCCGTGACAAAATTTCCGACGATTGCCGCCGTTTTGCCCTGGGATTCTTTGGTAGGAAGAAGGGAGAAGGGTCTCCCCTTTAAATAGAACCAAAGGAGAGGAGTTTGACTCCTCTCCGGTGAGGTTTCCGACTCCGATTAGGAGCCGGTCGGGAGAAGAAGACTCCCTGCGGGAGTCTTCATCATTTTTTTTTTTTGGTTTGTTTGGGCTGGCTGGGCTATCACATTCTTCTCCTCTAAAAGAAATTTCGTCCTCGAAATTTTTCTTGCTTGAGTCTTCATAGTTTCTTACTTGAATCTCATCCACAAATATTCTAATTCTTGATATAAATTCATTCTTAAATCATTTCATAAGAAAAAGTTGGTACATCAAATATCTATCTGAAACGGAACCTTCATTTTCTTATTTATCAAGATCCACGTCTCAAAGATTTTCAATATTTCAAGATTTCGAAATTATGATCTTATTTTCTGTAAAAATTAATATTCAATATCTCATGACTCAAATTAAAATCAAATCTATCTCTTGTGAATAGAAAAAGGTCAATGTCTCTATTCTTGCATAAGAGCTTCATTCATCATCATTCATTCATTTATTTATTTATTTCAAAATATTAACCACCCTTAATTTTAACCCATCATAAGATAGGAAAATATACTTCTATGAATCATATGATGACATCTCAATCAATCAAAATTTTAAAATATTTTTTCTTATTCATACTTTCAAAGGTTGAAGATTTCAATCTCATTCTCGAACTTTTGATATTTTATTTCTTGATGCAACTTCATCATTAAGTCATTTCATAAAGATCAATATCACCATTGTTGATTGAATCAATATCACTATTTCTAGTCATCGAAATTTTCTTACTCAAACCCTCAAACTCTTAAATATTCTAATTCTTGAAGTAAATTTTATCATTAAGTCATTCCATAATAAAAATCAGTAACTCAAAAATTGATCTAAATCAAAACTATATTTTTCTTATAATCAAAATCAATGTCTCTATTCTAAGTAAGTATATCAATTTTCTTTATCTAAATATTAACAACTCTTAATTAATCGATTCATTATCAAATTATGAATAACTCCAATCTATCTTTTGTAGAACAATCGTCAATATCAATAGATAACCTCAATCTTTTTCATTCAGTCTGAGAAATAATAATAATCAAAAGAGTTCTAACTTCAAATTTCATTATACCCTGGAGATAATTATTTGAGTATACTAATCTAAGATCAAAATCATCATTCGATAAATAATCTTAAATTCTTTCTAATAAATAGAGAATTATAAAATTTAATTCTAAGATAGAAAAAATTTATCTCTAAATATTCTAAATCTAAAATCAAAGGTCCACTCATCCTAGAATTAGGATGCTAATTATTTTTGTAGCATAGTAGATGGAAGCTCTACTTTTAAAAATCACATTAGGATATCTAAAATAATTTAAAATTTTAAAATATTATTCTTTCTAATATCAATAAATTTCTTGTATCAAACCATATCATTTATCATAATTCTTTGACTCAAAGAATCAACATTCTTGACTTACTCAAAGTAATCCAGATTACCATGCTTCCGCTGCGCACTCTGATCTAACAATCAAAATTTCTTAGATTCACCAAAAAAAGTTTGATCAAATTATTTCTTTATCCGAAAATTTCAAATTTCAATTGAAATCAAAGATTAACTTTCGATTCTCATTCATACCTTTACTGGTGTACAATAATCTTAATTAACCCTTGAGTCCAACATCATATTTAAACCATCATATAGATTTACTATAATCAATATGAATCAAATCTCAATTCTCATATCAATTCAATTCGATAATTTTCAAACCAAAAATCTTTATAAGTCAAATCAACGAGAAAATTCTTCGATGCTCCATCAAATTTGGACATAATCTGAATATATATGAATTTCAAATCATTATTATTGTTATTTTTTTTTCTAAAATTTCTATCATCAGAATCTTCAATATCTATCAAATATCCTTTCATAACAATCATACAAGCTTCAAAAATCAAATCTCCATTTAATAGTAGATTCAATTAAGGACCTCGTTAACAAAAGCAAAGGAACTCCATATCAATTCCTAAATCCAAAATTTCTAAATTATAAAATTCACATGGATCCCTTAGTCTGAAATAAGTATAAATCAGATCTTTTATCTTAATCTGAAGATATCAATTTTTTATTAACAACCTCAACAATAATATCAGAAAATCTCTTGATCAACTTAGATACAAAGTCTTTAAATTAAAATTTCATACACATCATGTAGTCTCCAAGAGACATAATAAGATCCATTATTTAGATCTAAGGATGATGATTAAAGCTTCCAGTATGATGAATATCCTATAATCTCAAAATCAATTTCATCAATAAGACATAGGTTTCTTTGCAATATCCTCAAATATGTATTCATCATAATATGCCACTTTATATATAATCCACATACCAAATTCAATTTCGATAAATATTCCAATCAAGCATCATAAAAGATTTTTCTTAGCCCATTCTGGAATAATATTTTATTATCAAATCTTTATCTTGCCAATAATAGTCAATCTCTCAACTAGAAGTAATATCATAATATTATTCTCACATCGAATTTGAACTTACGATTCACTTGAATAACCAATGATCAAATTAATAACCATAATGCACAATACAATTTTATATCAATCCTTTTGTGATTACTTTCGATCAAGATCTAACTAATCATATCATGATCAATAGATCATCCATCATATTTCAAATTCTATATGTTATAATCTATTGTGATCCTTTCATACATAATCTCAATGTTTAATCAAAATTTATAAATATTTCTCCCACTACAATCATCAAAGATCTACACTATAATATCCCTGGTGTCTATCCACTTACATCCATTCTATATCTGATTCTATGTTTCATAATTCATCCACTTATGCTCTGATACCATTTTAATTGTCACGCCCCCGATCTGAGATTTTGAATCGAGGGTCATGGCAACCGCCGCATACTCATAGAAAACTCTTCCCATAAGCATGCAAGGCATCTTATCATACTATCCTAAAACAACAGCGGAATAATTAGTCAACAATTTAAATCTAAAATATAACGACCTAAACTTTTTCTTTAATATCTCAATAAATTCAACAACGATTCAAAGGCTTTGTATCAAATTCAATAAGCCTTTCAACCTAAAATAAAAGTATGAAGATTCTGCTTCTGATCACTCTTCCATTTATATCTTGTATCATCTTAATTCTTCAACATCTGTAAAAACAGTAAAATAGGAGGTAATGAGCTAAACAGCCCAGTAAGCAATGATCACTTTTCAACAAATTTCATCAGGCATTTAAGTAAATCATCATTTATAAAAAATAAGCATATAGAGTTCATCAATTCGAAATCAATTTCAATTATGCAACATAATTCATGCCAAATTCATTTCTTTTTCGAAAATTCAAGTTTCTTTCCAAATTTCAATTTCTTTTGTTCTTCAATTTCTTTTCGTCAACTATGAGCTATGACCACATTTTTCCTGTGGCAGAGTCATAATACCGCGTATCTGCTTGCGGTAGGCTGCGAATCATCTGGCAGCCATGTCCTTTGGAACCGCTGGTCTTGCTGGCGGTTTGTCGCTGGTCTCTCTGGCGACATGTCGCTGGTCTCGCTGGCGACATAAACCCTCAGGACAATCAATTGCCAACGTACATGCCCCCATTGGCAGGGTCCTTTACATAGTCAGGTTGTCAATTCTTATTGTTTCTTATATCATAATTCTTCATAAATCATGTTTCATATTCTAATTTCGATAATAAAATATATAATCATGTAGTATCAAAATCAATCAATATAATGCATCATGAAATCAATATATTCAATCATGCTTCATCATAACATTTCAAATAAGATATTTTTATAACAAAATACCATTCATCCAATTCATGCATCGTTTCACAAATCATGTCAGAAGAATACATTATAATTTGCCGATAAATCTAGAAAAAGTGAAACATTACTTACCTCGAACGCATTCCAATAAATCCACATAATTCTATAAATTTTCTTTCAAAAATTCTATTCGTAGATCATATCGCGATATCCCATGATCAAACATCCACAATCCTATACAGAATCAATTTCAATAATTAGAAAGAATACGAATACCATATTTCAACGGTTTAGATTGGGTCCGATCATCTAATTTCATCTAATCAAAATCTAATTAGGACCTAAACGATCCAAAGTTTGACTATCAGATCAAATCGGATTCGAAGTGATAGGACTGAGGTTTCTTCATCGATTTTATAAAATCAAGTAGAGAGAGAAAATCAGAGGAGAGAGAATTCATGAGGTACAATTCGAACTGATCAGGTGATACAATCCAACATTACGATTGGTCCAATATCTCAATTGATGAAATCAACATGATCAAATCAAGTCATGGCTAGATCGGGATCATGGATGATCAAATCTAAAGATTCATGGTCTGATTAAGGTGGGTGCCAGTACGTTGTCTGACAATCATAGATCAGGATTCTTCATTAAAATCAGATCAGACTTATTAAAAGAAATTTCTTCATTCACTAACCTTTTTTTTAGAGAGAGAATCAATCAAGAGAGAGAATATTTTAGAGAGAGAAAATTCTAGAGAGAGAAAACTCATCTTGAATTCTTCAGACAATATGATTCAACAAATTCTGATCGATCAGATCAAATCATGCTAAAATT
>NC_025993.2:85422293-85424793 GCF_000442705.2 Elaeis guineensis
ACGACTCTCGTCGCTGGCAGCCGCGCACAGGAGCATGGAAGGAAGGAGAAGAAGGAGGGAAAGAAGAAGGAGACTCACCTCAGCCTCCGGAGACCTCGTCGGCGGCAATCACGGTGAGAAATCAAACGGTGTCCGCGGCCTTCGATTGAGAAAAATGGAGAGAAAGAGAGAGGGAGGAGGAAGATGTTGGGTCTCAAGGGAGAGGGGGTCTTCTTATAGGGGATCCTAGGACTCTGAGGGGTCCTAGGAGTTCGATTTTGCCTGGGTTTAGCCGGAGAAGAAGACTCCTATCGGGAGTCTTCTTCCCGGTTTTGCATACTCTATTTTTTTTTTTTTTTTTTGGGCTATAACATTCTTCACCCCTAAAAAGAAATTTCATCCTCGAAATTTTTCATACCTGTCACCATTGTATTGGAAGCCTGTGGATTCTGTTGAGTAAGCGCATAAACTCTTCCCTGGGTTTTAGAAATCTGTCCGCCACCCTTATGTTGTCCTTCATGAGTTCTTTTGCCAGCTTGATTTTCGATATTTAGCGGGCAGCTAGCGATTTTATGATCCATCTGACCACATTTGAAACAAGCACCGGTATTCCAATAGCAATCCTTGTCTGCATGATTTTTGCCACATCTGGAGCACGGCTCACCATCAATCTGTTGAGTCTTATTGTCTACTGCTTCCTTAGCTGATCTTTTGATGTTTTTATTATTCTGTCCTTGTGTATCATTTGATCTTGCTCTCTTTCTTTGCCTTCTTTCCCTTTCCATGCGTTCTGCATTGACTTCCCTTTCAATTATCAGTGCTTTGTTTACCACATCTGCATAAGTTGTCAATTCATATGGAACCACTTATTTTCGAATCTCAGTTCTCAGTCCCATCTCAAACTTGTGAACACATTCTTGCTCACCATCTACTAATCTCGGAGCAAATTTGGCTAACTCTGTAAATTTTGCTTCATATTCAGTCACACTCATACCCTTTTGCTTCAAATAAATAAACTCTTGCTCTTTCTGGATCCTTATACTCCGAGGAAAATACTGATCATAGAATGCAATCCGAAACCTTTCCCAGGTAAGTATTTCGCCGTCTTGTTCATGCTTGCGCTGTAGTCGCTGACACCAGTTGTATGCTTCTCCTTGTAGTAAATAAGCTACATATCGAATCTTTTCTTCATCAAGACACTCTTGGACAGCGAAAGCCTTCTCCATCTCCATTATCCAGTTATCAGCCTCCAAAGGTTCGGTAGTTCCCTTGAAAGCTGGAGGAGCAAGCTTTTTAAATTCTGAAATGTTGTTCCGTTGTACTGGTTGCTCTCCTTGTTGTGGTGGTGGATGCTGATGTTGTTGTGTATCTCGTTGTATCTGCTGTTGTTCAAATATTTGCTGCTGTATTTGTTGTTGCGCTTGTACCATCCTGATTAGGATCTGCATTAACTGAGCCATATCTGGTTCTTGACGTGCTCTCGAAGCACTTCCATTAGGATCTACGACTCCCTCCTCCTGAGGGGTGCCACTGGTCAGATGGGGAGTGCTACCATCCCGTGGTTGTGATGTCTCTCTTGCAATTCCTTGAGTAGTTCTTGTCATTCTACGGGGAGGCATGGTAACCTTGTAGTAGTAAAACCTTATTAGATTCATTTATCTATTTGTTAGGATGGGTTTATTATGATGCTCATATTCTAACGTCCCAATATTCCTAATGTTTACCCACCTACACTCATACTATGTCAA
Organism: Elaeis guineensis; assembly: GCF_000442705.2. Lineage (NCBI taxonomy): Eukaryota > Viridiplantae > Streptophyta > Magnoliopsida > Arecales > Arecaceae > Elaeis > Elaeis guineensis. Next base: position 85,424,021 of record NC_025993.2, read on the forward strand.
ATTTTAGGTGTCATAATTTATCCACTTATGCTCTGATACCATATTAATTGTCACGCCCCCGACCCGAGATTGTGAATCGAGGGTCGCGGCAACCTCCGCATACTCATGAAGAACTCTCTCCATAAGCATGCAAGGCATCTCATCATGATATCAATGCATCACAGCAGAATAAATTCAAATAATTATTATTCAACTGTAATTCAAGTAATTGAATCAAACGTCTTACATCCAATAAAATTTTTGCTAACAATAAAACAATAGATCTAAATTCAATGAAGTTGACAACGCTAAATCTTGCTTCTAAAAGCTCTGTCCCAATATTTCTTCCCATGCTCGAAATTAATTATCTGAATCTGAAAAATAGAAAGAAAGGTAATGAGCTAGACAGCCCAGTAAGTAACAAATATCTCTACCAGATATTTCAGATATTATATAATTTTCAAGAATAATGCTGCAAATAAACATAAGAGTATATTTCATGCTGAATTAATACAAACCAAATATTTTCAAATATTCACATGTAATATAATCATAAATCCAATTCGATTCAAAAACACTCGTAACTCAACAGCCTCGACTATGACCAACGTTTAACCTCCATTGGCGGGGTCCACAGAATACCAGCGCACAACCCCCACTGGCAGGGTCCACTGAGTACCAACGTATAATCCCCATTGGCGGGGCCCACTGAAACATAGTTAGACCAAGAGCATAAATTCGATCTATATCAAAACACTTTGTACCATAATATATATCATAATCTTTCACTAAAT
>NC_025993.2:85429793-85434793 GCF_000442705.2 Elaeis guineensis
GCTCATTTTGTCAGCAGTCGGTGCCCCCGGAAGGGTTCGGAGTCCCTCATCAACATCAAGCAAAGGGAGGGGGAGTCTATTCGAGCCTACATCAACCGCTTCAATGTCACCGTGCTGGAGGTCCGGAACTTGGACCAGTCGGTAGCAATAGCCACCCTGAAAGGCGACCTTCAGAAGAACGACCTTTTATTCTCCCTGGAAAAGAAGTACCCCAGGGATTTTGCTGACCTGTTGGCTCGGGCCGAAGGGTATGCCCGAGCGGAAGAAGCCTTCAAAATGAAGGATGAGGAGACCGCGAGAGAGCGGCAAGCGGGAGACTCGAGTAAGCCCGCAGTCGAAAAGGGGCCGAGGGAAGCACGGCCACGTTCTCGAACTCCTCCCGGGCACAAGCGCGTCCAGACTCCTCCTCAAGCATGCAGGCAGGGAAGCCCGAAATGCCGAGCTCGGCGGAGCTCTCCCCCAGGAAGGTTCCGCAACTATGCCCCCCTCAACGCATCGAAAACCCAGGTGCTGATGGAGGTCAGAGAGCAGCTCCCAAGGCCAGAGAGGATGCGCACACACCCCGAGAAGTGCAATCCCAACAAGTTCTGCCTCTACCACCGTGACCACGGCCACGATACAGAAGAGTGCATTCAGCTCTGAGACGAGATCGAAGAGCTCATCAGACGAGGTTGACTCGACAGGTTCATTCGACGCCGACCTGAGGGCAGAGAGGATCGGCCAAGGGCCCTGCCGCGACCTGAACCGCTGAGGAGGGAAGAGCAGCCCAGAGATCGGTCTCCGATCGAGATCATCAACTCCATCACCGGAGGACCTCAAGGAGGAGCAGACCTTCCACGACCATGGAACTTGAAAAATCTGTAAATGTATTACTAACGACTTTGCTTTGAATCAAAATTTCTTTCGACTTTGCATGTCTTTCCCTTTTGGCATGGACTTGTTACGACTGGGGATAACTCCTTCAAACAATCAAAACAAAGTCATGTTAGGAACAGGAGGAGAACCTCGTCCTAACATGAGCAAAATGAAAGTCCGATTATCTTAAGATCGGATCGGGGGAGAGGCCCATATAACGGCCCTTAGGTGCCCCCATGGTCATGTTAGGAACAGGAGGAGAACCTCATCCTAACATGAGCAAAATGAAAGTCCGATCATCTTAAGATCGGATCGGAGGAGAGGCCCATATAACGGCCCTTAGGTGCCCCCATGGCCATGTTAGGAACAGGAGGAGAACCTCGTCCTAACATGAGCAAAATGAAAGTCTGATTATCTTAAGATCGGATCGGGGGAGAGGCCCATATAACGGCCCTTAGGTGCCCCCATGGCCATGTTAGGAACAAGAGGAGAACCTCATCCTAACATGAGCAAAATGAAAGTCCGATCATCTTAAGATCGGATCAGAGGAGAGGCCCATATAACGGCCCTTAGGTGCCCCCATGGCCATGTTAGGAACAGGAGGAGAACCTCGTCCTAACATGAGCAAAGTCAAAGGTCCAGTTCTTTTAGACCGGATGGGGGGAGAGGCCTTACAACGCCCTTATGTGCCCCCACAGCCATGTTGGGAACAGGAGGAGAACCTCGTCCTGACATGAGCAAAGTCGAAGGCCCGGTTCTTTTAGACCGGATGGGGGGAGAGGCCTTACAATGCCCTTATGTGCCCCCACCGCCATGTTGGAAACAGGAGGAGAACCTCGTCCTGACATGAGCAAAGTCAAAGGTCCAGTTCTTTTAGATCGGATGGGGGGAGAGGCCTTACAACGCCCTTACGTGCCCCTACAGCCATATTGAGAACAGGAGGAGAACCTCGTCCTGACATGAGCAAAGTCGAAGGCCCGATTCCTCTTAGACCGGATGGGGGGAGAGGCCAAATAGCGCCCACATGTGCCCCCACGGCCCCGCTAGAAACAGGAGGAGAACCTCATCCTAACCTGAGCTGAGATCGACTACGTCAAGAACAGAAGGGGAACCTCGTCCTGACGATGATAAAAATTCGATCGTCTAACAAAATTGGATAAAGGGAAAAGTTTCCTCAATGGCACCTCTACACTTCTACGCGACCCAACAAAAAGCAAGGGGAGGACCCTCACTCAGAAAGGAGGAGAAAAATTAAAAAGGAAAGCGATGAATTACATCGGCAACAGATGAAAAACAAACCACACCAAAGACCCAGGGAACCTCATCTCAACAAAGACGGGAAGTTCCTACCAAACATCTCCGGTCTCTAAGAAGGCTCTCGACACAGGTCAAAAAAATAATGACTCCTTCGAGGTAATGCGAAGTTCGGACCACCGAGCTCAAGCCTACGGCTATGGACGATAAGAAAAGCAAATCAGCATAGCGACGACTGGGCACCTCCAAACGACATCGACGTCGAACAAGTCAAAAGACAAAAGAAGTTCGACGGACGATTATTTAATACAATGCGTGGACGAGGTAACACAAAATTTTCTTTTCATTTCATTCACGAAATATACACCACGAAGCCCAGAAGGCTAAAGGAAGAAAAGCAAAACCACAAGAACAAAACAAAACAACAAAAGAGAAAATATATACATGGAAAGACAGAAGGCCAAAAAGAGCCCTAGGGAAGCTCTGCTCCTTCCGACCTCGAATTATCTGCTTCACTCCTTATCAAGGACTGCCTCAGATTTTCAACTTCTTCTTCTAGCTCTCTCTTTTTCAGCAGCATGTCCTGGAACATCCGACGAAGTCGCTGGCTTTCGTTCTCCGCCTCTCGATGCCTCTTTCTCAGGACTTCAGATTCCGCCTCTGCATCCTTGACTGCCCGCTGCTCGTACACCAGCTGGATCTTCAATTGCTGCAGCTCGGCCTTCCCCTCTCCAAGAGCGACGGATAGTTCTTCTGCGGTCCTTCTCAGGGATTGGAGTTCGACAGAATCTCGAGCGGAAGCAGATTGAGCCCCCTCAGCTAGCTACCTTCGAAGGCGGGCAACTTCGTCGGTCGCCATCCTGAGCCTCCCCTTGTATTCGTCCACCTGTCTGCGCCAGCCGGTCTGATGCGCGTCGTAGCTCGCCTCGACATCCTGGAGCTGTTGCTGAAGGTCGGAGACCTTCTTCGATCACTCCCGATCACTATCGGCCCGAGTCAAAAGTCGGGATGAACTTCCTTCCAGCTGGCCAATCCTCTCCTGGGCAGCCGACAGCTCCACTCTGAGAGAACTGATCTTGGCAGCCTGAGCCCAAGATTTGTCGCTAGCGCGCTTCTTGTATTCCTCGAGCTCCTTCTCGAAGTTCGCCTTTCTCCGACTGTACTCCATGATCCCCTTCACATGGAGGTTCCGGAAGTGGGTGGCCTCTGCGGTGGCTTCAGAGTGACTCTCCCTCAACCTGCAAAGCTCGCCTTCCATCTTCTTCGACTTTTTTGTCAAATGAAGAACTTCCTTCTTCAGCCGCTGAATCGTGGACTTCAGTGGAATCCCTTGTGGTAGGGGAAGCACTTCGACAGGACACTACCATCGGGAGACAAAAGCGTCAAGGCACGTCTCATTACAGAAAGAAAAAATAAAAAGGAGGAAGGAAGAGAGGAGAAGCCATCCACGATGAGAAATTCAACTTTATTGATTGAATATTTCTTAAAGATAAAAAGGAAAGAAAGAATTGCAGTAAAAGAAAAATATAAGGTCGGAGGTCTCAGACCTCTGCAGTAGCAGTTGGGGAGCTCGGTGTCCCTGGAAGGGGAGATGCGGCAGCAGAAGTAGCAGGAGAGGGACCGGCCTCATCTTCAGACTCCTCGCCCAAGAAGCTGAGATCGAGCTCGAAAAATTTCCTGGCCACCTTCTCCTGGCCGAGCTCGAATCCCTTGATGAATGCTTTTTGGCCGAACCTGACGTTCAGGTCCCTCATCTCCATAGAGGCCTTGAACTCCTCCACCGCAAGAACCCTGGCCTCCGAGACCAGGACCGGAATCTGCTCCACCAAATTGGCGACCTCGGCCTCCGCCTTCCTCACCGTCTCCTCCGAGGTCTGCTTCTCTTCCTCCCGGGCCTATTTTTCTCTCTCCAAGGCCTCTTGGAGGGCGACTACCTCGGCTGCCTTCTCTTCGAGACGGGCGATTCCGGCCCGGTGACTCTCCTCCGCCTGGATGGCGTCCCTCCTCGCCTGGTTCATCGCCTCGATATTGGCAAGGAGTTGGTGCCCGATCTGCAAAGGCGGCTGGGTGGTCAGAACGAAGGAACGAAGGGAAAGGGGAAGGTGAATCTGTTTACCTCGAGAAAAGACCCTAGGGAGTCCCAAACCCGCTGTTCAGGATCGGCGTGATCAATCCTCTCGACGACCTTGGACAGGATGCAGCCGTCAATCAGCCGCTTTATCAAGTCCCTGTCATTAAAGGGATTCTCCCTCGGCTCTCCTTCGGAATCAAGGGACTCTTCAACGGCGGCTCGGCGGCTACTCACCCTGCGGGCCACTGACTTCCTTCTCCTCCCCCTCTCGACTTCGGGCTCCTCCGTGGAACGGACCCCCGAAATGGGAGCCCCAGTGGGGGGACTCCTTGAAGAGGCCCGGGGGGCCGGTGGTTCGGCGTCCGAAGGAACGTCGACCGTGAGAGCCACATGGACAGGCGCGGTCGAGCTCGTCTCCTCCACTCTGGCCTTCTTTGCTGATCCGAAGGCTGCGGCGTCTTTTCTCTTGTGGGCCTTGAGGCCCCTGGTGAGCATCCGTGCTGCTTCGGCGTCCATTCCTGAAAAAAAAGAAAAAAAAAATCAATCAAAAATCAGTGATGAGGTGAAAAAGGAAGAAGTGACACGCAAAAAAAAAAAAAAAGAGAGAAGAAGAAAAGAAAAAAAAGAGAAAGAAAAAGAAGAAGGACGGAAGAAAAGAAGAGGAAAGAAAAAATGGAATACTCGCAGGATCCCGGGGACTCAAGCCGATGTTGAACAAAAACTGCTCCTTCAGAAGGTTGGAAAGGGAAGGAGCGGAATAGCCAAGAAGCTTCCGGGCGGCTTGAAGGTCATCCTCCCCTAGACTGGGAGCCCGGCGGAC